>NW_004949226.1:570765-583734 GCF_000317375.1 Microtus ochrogaster | reverse complement strand
GAAGAAGAAGAAGAAGAAGAAGAAGAAGAAGAAGAAGAAGAAGAAGAAGAAGAAGAAGAAGAAGAAGAAGAAGAAGAAGAAGAAGAAGAAGAAATATGTTTTAAGGCTTTGGAAACAGAACTTGAATAAGTTACTTTTCTTTGCAGAAATAAAAAATATGCAGACACAAGTAACTTCAAGGAAGAAAAGTTTGCTTTTGCTTAGAGTTCAAGAGTACATTCATCATGGTGGCAGGAGCTAAGCGTTTCTATCTATAATCAGGAAGTAGAAAATTATAACACTTGTATACAGTTAACTTTCTCCATTTGTTAAATCTGGGAATCGAGGCTATGAAGTGGCCCTGGCCACATTTGGGAGGAGGGTATATTTCTATTTTCATTTCCCTAATATAGATAATCCCACACAGGTTTACCCAGCAATGTATCTCTCCAGTGATACTAGATCTTAGAAAGTTGACAACTATTAGCTCTGAGGGCAGGGAAGTGTGCAATGTGAACTTTTGTTCTAGCCTTTCCCAAATATCAGAACGGAGGAGAGAGCATAATTGGGAAGTGGGAGTTTACTCTCCTGAGCAACACCAGGCCAGAATATGGCGTGCTACTCTCAAGTTCAGCAGAGGAGTACCTGCTTTCTGCCTTCCAAGGCCTAGGTCTGAGCCTCAACCAAAAGAGGTCAGACTATGGAAGGAAAAGTTGAAGAGAAAAGGCAAGAAATAAATTATACTTCGGTCATCAGTTTGGTTAGTCATGAAATTTAAAAGCCTCTAATAAACACATGTTCCTTTCAGAGGAGCAAACTTAGTTCCGACTGAAAGTTCCTAGCTACTGCAAAGGCAGAAAAAAAATGTCTGATCTTCAAAAAGAAAACAATTCATCTAGACTTTTCCAGAAAAATAGTTCCTGAAAAATGAAACAATATAAGGGTTGGAATATAAAGAAGAGTGTCATGAGACATTGGCTCTTGACAAACTAAGCTTGTGGCACACAAGGATTCAACAGCGTCTGTGGCCATTTACATATTACCTGTATACGATCAAACCAGTCTTAATTCCAGAAGAGAATGCGTGTATGTGGCCTCTGAGGCTCTGCTTCCAGCTGAGGAGGACTTGGAGTTGATAATCGCCTGCAGAGGAAGAGCCAATTCCTCTGTGGTGGTGATGACTATTAGGCTGCCTATGGCCAAGTAGATGACGTCATATGGGTGTAGATACTGTCAACACTAATTTGACTAAGTGCATTAAAATCATAAAAGAATAAGCCTTTTTAAAGAAGTAAAAATATGGATTCTTAAGATAAATAAAATCTGAACAAACTGAAGAATATTAAGTATACATTACAAGGGCTGTGATGGCTTCAAGTGACAAATAAATACAGCATCTTATGGAAATTCAGAACTTTAGGGCATAAAGACAAATGTTGGACAGGTAACTAATAGTGAATAATCTCTGAACACACACACACACACACACACACACACACACTATACTTGACAGAAGTTTTCCAAATTTGAAAGAATGCATGGAGGCCTTCACAGTACGATGCTCTACAGAGGATAAGGAAGAGGGAGCTACTTTTCCAGATGGGGTGGAGAACAATGGATTATTGGAAAATAACTTATTTGGCAAAAACCTGCACATTTGAATCAGGTCACTAAGCATCCAGTTAATTTATTTCCTGGTTGTCTAATTCTAATCATTATATTTATGCTGTTTGTAATCTAGCTACTTACATGATACTTTCTGAGTGTATAAAGATGTATTAAAAATATCTGTGCACCTAGATAGTAAAATTCAGTCTTAAGTAATTTTCCTGACTTTAACTTTGATAATTTAAAAAAAAAATAGGATTCAGAATTTCAGAATATTATTTGTGATTAGTCTCAATTCTACATGAGCTTGACAAAGTAGGCACATCTTCAATCTTCTACATTTGCAGCTGAGTAAATGAATGACAATTTAGAGGAATGCTAAGACATTTGTATAGTAGACTAAGACTCTATAAATAATAGAACTTTAAGTACATACACCTGAACTGTTACATCCAAAGAAGTGCAACTATCCTCCTCAACATCTTTGTTGACGATGGCCCGTATAAGTTGGCCCATGTGGGATGAACAGTAGTTTTCAGGCTGTGCCATGCTCTGCATGACTATTTTGTAAAGAGCATTCGGTTCTAGTTTGAGTGGAAATGTCAAGGCACATTACTCTGTGCCTCGTTGTGCATGTAAACTCAGCTACTCAGCACCATCCCTGAGATACAGACTCATAAAATCTTATGACTAAAAATGGAAACATACCTACCCATAAAGTTATCAAAATAGATTAGGAACACATGAGTACATGGACATATTGAAAACAAATTAGAGAACCCAAGTCCAAGAACTTTACCAGGCACATCAGATAGGAAAATGGTACAACACTCTCACTTGGACCCCATAAAGAGAATACCTAACACTGATGGTGATGTCCTTTCTACAGAGCTATCATCTGACCCGGTGTGATCATCAAGGGACCAAGAGTCATAAAACTCCTGGATGTTCAGGGACATCAGTTAAGTTTGGCCACACTGATGATAAATCCACTCAGTTAGACTCTGTCCCTCATTTCATTGTCTGTTCTCTGAACAGGCTCTGTAACTTGCCCCTGTCTCCCATGACGCTACTCTGAATCTCCACAGATGACTTCGATGTGAAGGCCAGGCTCAACTCTGTGACCTCATAGGCTTGTTTCTGCTGCAGTGTATCCAGAAGCTGTCCAGCTATGCAGCTGTGTCCTTTATCCAACTGACTCTCCCCACAACTGTATCAGTTCTCTGCCTCTGCCTGCAGTAAGGCAGGGGTCCAAAATTTTTGGGGCTTTTTTCATTTAAAAACATGTAAAAAGCTAGGAGACAATTTCCAATCTATATATTTCATATGGTATTATCATAATTATTTCTTTCTATTGATCATCTCACAAGTGCTATAGCAAGAAGAATATTGGGAACAAAAGTTCTACTATTTAGAAGTTACATAGCTTTAAAATCTTTTGCTCCTTATATGTATGATAATTTATAACTTAATTACTTTAAGATTTCTGGGTATTCTTTCAAAATAAAACTGTTATTACTTGTTGACTGCAAATGAACATTCATGTCTCAACAAATTGAAAATACACAATTTGTTACATATTTATTCCTGTATGTAGACATCTGGTGTGTGTGTGTGCACGCACGTGCGTGCGTGTGTGTGTGTGTGTGTGTGTGTGTGTGTGTGTGTGTGTGTGTGCGTGTGTGTGTGTGTGTGTGTGTGTGTGTGTGTGTGTGTGTGTGTGCTCAGCAATGCAGAGTGAAGAGCTAAAGGTCAATACTGTGCAGTCTTCCTCAATTACTCTTCAAATTTATTTCTGAGACAAGGCCAGTCACTGAATGTAGAGATCACTGGTTCAGATAAACTGGAAGACCACTGAAGCCTCAGATTCAAGCAGCCCCACACTTCAGCACAGGGCTTACATTCATGCGCTACCATACCTGACTTTTATGTTGGCTTTGGAGGTCCGAACTCAGGTTTTCATGCTTTCCAATCAAGTACATTACCTGCTGAACAATTTACGCTGCCCTGTAGTCATTTTGAGTTAACCACTCTCTTTTCTAACCAGAAAGAAAGCTGTACTTCATACCAAGATAATCAATGATGTTTTATAAGGTAAATTTCAAGTATACTCCTCAAATTTCAAGCATTTATTTCATATACATCATTCACGGTTTATATACTTATAAATATACACAATTTATATATTATAAATAAGCTTATGTATATAATAAGGATGTTAAATGAAGATTGATTTTACATTAGCATTTAAGTTAGTGTTGATTATGTGTTCCATATGAAGAATTTGCAGATCCTTTTACTTTGAGACTCATAATACAGTTCAAAACTATAACTCCTGATTAGAGAAAGGAACTGCCTAATTCAGGGATGGGCTGTCACCTAAGAGTATATTTATCTTGTGAGCTCCTATCACTCTACACTGTGGAGTGTATGGGAGACATATTGAGCTCCCAAGGAGTCCGACAACTGTAGCATATATGCAGAGTGCCTAGGTCAGTCTCATAAGGTTCCCTGGTTGTCGGTTCAGTCTCTGTGACCCCTATGAGCCCAGGTTAGTTAATTGTGTGAGTCTTCCCATGGTGCCCTTGACCCCTCTGGCTGCTAAACTTCTTTTTCCTCTTCTCCAGGTTTCCTGAACTCTCTCTAATGTTTGTCTTTGGGTCACTGCATCTGTCTCCATCAGTTGCTGGATGACACCTCTATGGTGACAATTGTGCCAGGTACAATCTGGTCACAGCAGATGGCAAGTTCAGGCTACTTGTCTGCTATTGCTAGGAGTCTAAACTGGGGCCCTTCCCATAGACTCCTGGAAGATTCTATTGGGCCAGGCTTCTGCCAGATCCCCAAATGCCCCTCCACAGCAGTCTCCCTTAGCACTGTCTCCCTCCATGTCCCCATCAACCTGAGCTCTCACGTTTCCATCACCACCTGTCCTCAGACCACTCATGAAATCTCTTCTATTCCCCCTTCCCAGGGAGGTCTGAGAGTCTCCCCATGGATTATCCTTGTTCCCTAGTCTTGCTGGGTCTGTGAATTGTGTTTTCTATCATATTGTCTGCAAATAATGGTACTTTGATTTCTTCCTTTTTTGATTTGCATCCCCTTGATCTCTTTTTGTTGTCTTATTTCTCTCACTATAACTTCAAGTACTATATTGAATAGGTATGGAGAGAGCTGACAAGACCTTGTCTTGTTCCTGATTTTAGTAGAACTGCTTTGAGTTTCTCTCTATTTAACTGGCTGTTGGCTTGCTTTATATTGATTTTATTATGTTTAGGTTTGCCCCTTGTATCCCTGATCTCTCTAAGACCTTTATCATAAAGGGGTGTTGGGTTTTATAAGAGGGTTTTTCAGCATGTAACCAGATTATCATGTGGATTTTTTTCTTTCAGTTTGTTTATAAGATTAATTACATTGACAGATTTTTATATGTTGAACCATTCTTGCATCTCGGGAATGAACCCTACTTGATCATGGTGGATGATCTTTTTGATGTGCTCTGGGATATAGTTTGTGAGGATTTTACTGGGTACAATGTTCATGAGTGAAGTTTGTCTGTAATTTTCTTCCTTGTTGAGTCTTTGTGTGGTTTGGGTATCAGGGTGACTATGGCCTCATATAAAGAACTTAGAATATTCCTTCTGTTTATATTTTGAGGAATAATTTGGAGAGTATTGGTTTTATCTCTTCTTTGAAAGTTTGGTAGAAGTTTTCACTAAAACCCTATGACTCTACTTTTTTTTTGGTTGGGAGACTTTTAATGACTGCTTCTATTCATTTAGGTGTTATCAGTTTACTTAAATTGTTTATCTGACCCTAATTTAACTTAGGTAAGTGAAATCTATTAAGAATTTTGTCCATTTCTTATAGATTTTCCAATTTTGTGGAATACAAAATTTCAAAGTATGACCTAATCATTCTCTGCATTTCCTCTAAGTCTATACTTATGTCCCCCTTTTCATTTCTGATTTTTTTTGATTTAGATATTTTTTTTCTTTTAAGCTAGTTTGAATAAGAGTTTATCTATTTTGTTAATTTTCTTGAAGACCCAACTCTTTGTTTCATTGATTCTTTTTTGTTCTTTGTTTTTATTTCATTGAGTTTAGCCCCCACTTTTATTACTACTTGCCAATTACTCTTCATGTATATATGCTTCTTTTTGTTCTAGAGCTTTCAGGTAAGTTGTTAAGCTGCTATTTTGGTATTTTTTTCTAAATTATTCATGATTGCTCTTAGTTCTATGAACTTTTTTCTTAGCACCAACTTCATTGTGTCCTCTAAGTTTGGGTATGGTGTGTATTCATTTTCACTGAATTCTATGAAGTCTTTAACTTCTCTGTTTCTTCCTTGATCCAGTGGTAGGTCAGTAGAGAGTTATTATGTTTCTATGAGTTTGTTAGTTGTCTGTTGTTTCTGTTATTGTTGAAGTCCAGCTTTAATCCATGCTGGTCTGATAAGATATAAGGGGTTATTTCATGTCTAACCATTTCTAAGGAAGTGGTGGACATTTTGCATTCAAATTAAATAGCCTCTGAAATATTATTTCCCTTCAGACAAGACCTACCATCTTGTCTGAAAGACAGAGAGCCTTTAATCAGCCAGGGACTATTCTGATTGAAGGATGCCTTATGGACTTAGCCACCATAGGCACTTTTCTCCATCTGCAGGCCCAGGATGGCGGCTAGGACAATCGCCCCTGGCAGGCTCAGACCCTCTTCTTTGCCTCCTTCTTCCTTGCTTAACAGCTCTGTTCCAATCTGGTGCCCTGAGCTTGCTCTCTCAGCATACCACCCATCTCTTACAGTACAGACTGCAAATAACCAGACTTCAACAAGGGGAGTTATTCAGCACACACTAATCCTCACCTCTCTTTTCAGGCACAGTCCCATGGGTCCTAGCTGAAATGTTATGACTGAATTCCTTCAGTTTTTCTGGAGTTTTGTTTGTATCTCTACCAACAGTCATTCTCTGCCTATCATGCCAACTTTCTTTCTTTCTTTTTTTCTTTTTTTTGGTGGTTAACAAAACTTTTTTTAAAAAATTTATTTATTTATTGAGGATTTCTGCCTCCTCCCCACCACCGCCTCCCATTTCCCTCCCCCTCCCCCATCAAGTCCCTCTCCCTCATCAGCTTGAAGAGCCATCAGGGTTCCCTGACCTGTGGGAAGTCCAAGGGCCGCCCACCTCCATCAAGGTTTAGTAAATTGAGCATCCAAACTGCCCAGGCCCCCGAAAGCCAGCACGTGCAGTAGGATCAAAAACCCATTGCCATTGTTCTTGAGTTCTCAGTAGCCAACTTTATTTCTAATACAAAAATTGGCAAGTGTCCTATGAGAAAGATACAATTAAAGCTGAAGTTGAGCTTACAACGTGTCATTTTTCTTTTGGTCCTGAAATCTGGGTGTTTAAACACAAGCTTGGCATGTATTTTTTAATCATACATGAAACACCAAATGGTCATCCCTGAAAATATACATGCATGCAACATAATGTAGGTTGTACTTAGGAATGCATGTGAAAAACATTTAGTGAAAAAAGAAGCCATGCATTTGAAAGAGAGCAAGGAGGACTATATGGGAGGGTTTGAAGCAGTGTTTCTCAATCTGTGGGTCACAACCCCTTTGTGGTCAAAAGACACTTTCACGGGGGTCACCTAAGACTATCATAAAACACATTTATTTACATTATAACTTATATCAGTAGGTAAATTAGTTCTTAGGTAGGAACAAAAATAATCTTATGGTTGGAAGTCATCACAATATGAAGAACTGTATTGAATGTTCCCATCATTAGAAAGGTTGAGAAACATTGGTTTAAAGGGAGAAAGGGGAAAAGGAAAATGATAAAATTATATTATAATCTCAAAAATATAAAAAAACAATTTAAGAAAAAAATGGAAAGGGAGAATGATATAACAGAATGAAGAACTTCCATTATATAAGCACAAAGTGGATTGAAACTATTGTGTTTGGTTAGCATGAAATTTCCAGGAAAGAAGGCATACATTGCCAGTAAAGAATGATATTGGAGAGATGTTCTGAGTCTGTAAGCAAATAGATTGCATTGTTTTCTAAGTTATATTTTTGTTCTATAGATAATAGGTACCATTAATGAATTTTGACATGTAAATTTCCTAAGATATAAGTGCAAATTATCATAAAAATAACCCAGCTATAATGTAGAAATGAACTTGAAAGAGCAATGTTAATAGATATGTGACTCAAATGAGTATTTGACATAAACCAAATGAAAAAGGCTAAGGACTTAGTTGAGTTGAGCCTGTAGTACTCATGGTGGGGAAGAGAATATGGGTTAAAGAAAGTCAGCACAAATTTGTTATCAAATGTAAACAAAGGAAGGTAATCCAGAACTATTTTAAGTTTGTGGCTGCATGAAGGGGTTACTTTGAAATTATAAAAGCTATATAAACTGAAAGCATATTTGATAACGAAGAAGTCATTAACTTTAAAAGCTTGTTTAAAAACCATGTATGAGTGAGTACATGTGATAATTGCCTTTCTGTGTCTGGGTTACCTCATTCAAAATAATATTTTCTAGCTCCATCCATTTTCCTGCAAAATTCAAGATGCCATTATTTTTTTTCTGCTGTGTAGTACTCCATTGTATAAATGTGCCACATTTTCCTTATCCATTCTTTGGTCGAGGGGCATTTAGGTTGTTTCCAGGTTCTGGCTATAACAAACAAAGCTGCTGTGAATGAACATAGTTGAACACAAAGCAAAGAAAGGCAGCCTACAAACCACAATCCCCAAAAATATAGACAACAATGAGGGCACTAAGAGAGACTTACATAGATCTAATCTCCATTGGAAGTAGAAAAAGACAAGATCTCCCGGGTAAATTGGGAGCATTGGGACCTTGGGGGAAGGTTGAAAGGGGTAACGGAGAGGCAGAGAGGGGGACAGAGAAAAATGTAGAGCTCAATAAAATCAATAAAAAAAACTTTAAGAACCTTGAACTGAATGTGCAATCCGTAACAGATGTTCATACTGGTACTCCAAATACGAATAAAGATAGCAGGATTTGGATGTCATTCTGCGTGAATGGTAAAACCCAGTCAGAACTTGTTCTTCTGTCTCCACTGGCAAGCAGCTGAGTTGAAGGGTGATTATCAGTTCTTCAGAATTAAATCAAAGTAATTCTCCCCAAGAACATCTTTCCCCCTGGAAACTGATAGTATTTGCTTGGAGGTATATTGATACCCATTTTTTTTCCTAGTTACCTAGAAAGAACATTTCTGGAAAATTAAGATTTTCATGGTAAATAAAGAGATACATTTCTGAAAAACACTTTTTCAGTTCATAAGAGTAATTTTATTTCTTTCTTTTTCTTTTTTTTTTTTTTGTTTTTTACAACAGTATTTTTCTGAAGCTTTGGAGCCTGTCCTGGAACTAGCTCTTATAGACCAGGCTGGCCTCAAACTCACAGAGATTTACCTGCTTCTGCCTCCCAAGTATTGGGATTAAGGGTGTGCATCACCACTGCTCAGCTTCATCAGAGTAATTTTCTTTAGCCAAAATAACTCCAGGAATATGTTAAATTGTTCTGTTATTACATTAAGTATAAGATCACAAGGTTACTCATTACTATTTATAATATTTAAAAAGTATCAAACATTTGAAATTAGGTAAATTCATACAAGACTCATAAACATTTCTATAATTGAAGATACTCTCATGAGATATAAGTATTGATCTATGTTATCAAACATACAAGAGTAGTATTATAAGATATAATAGTTGTGAGCTTTGAAAACATGATAAAGAAATCAGTCCTATCTCAGATGTTAAAATAAGCCTGTCTAAACTATGCTAGTTGTTTTTAGTTCTGCCCTTTCTAATTTTTCCATTTTAGAGTGGTCATGTTTTGAAACACTCATCCTTCTCAGTTTATGCTATCATCATATTTTCAAGGTGACATTTCTAATTGTTTGGAGGTCCAGTTATCTGTCACATTTGATACACTGTGTTTCTCCAAGCTCCAGCATGCTTCGAGCAGGCATTTCTTTCTTCAAATCAAATTCCATGATCTGATAAACTCCTTTTTCCCCCACAAGAAACTGTGATGAAGTCAGAAATGTACATACCTGAAGCAACACTAAATATTTCTGCAACTTACATTGTTTTCAAAAGCTAAACTGTCACCATTATTTATGTCTTTTGAATTAATTGGCATTTAAAAATGGAAATTTGCTAGTGGATTATATTTCCTAAAAACCGAGGGTTCCTGGTTCTGACCATGATAAAACAGCAGGAAACAGACTTCACCTCCCACCTTAAGTGCATTAAAGCATGAAAATTGGTCATTAGGAAACATTTACAGTGTCAGAGAGAAGGAAAACGAAGAAGTCTCCATCACAAGGCTGTAGTCAAATAAGAATTCTGAGGCAGAGCACCTTGTCTGCATTGCACAGAGGAATGGAGGTCATGGAGACTAGCTACAGCAAAATTCTGGAAAGGGGATGAGATGCAAAGAAAGAAACCTGGAAAGTTTGTATGAAGCATCTTGAGCTTTTTGAATTTGAAGGTATTAATGTACAATGCTTGACTTCAGCAGACTAACAACAAATCACCAGAGAAGAAAACATGGAGCCATTTCCCACACCTCTCACCAAACTAGGAGACATTCAAGTGGAAATGGTTCGTTCATTAAATAGAATAGTTAGTGGAGACCAGTTTCACTAGATATCTGCGTGTTGCTGAGTTATCTCTAGATAGTGATAATGAGGCATTGTAAGAACTGCCAACAGAAGAAAAGTAAAATTGATGTTGCATATAGCCTCAAACTATAAGTACTTTTTGTATATATGACATACAACTAGAGTAAGCATTTTTACATAACAATAGTGCTAATGTAAGGAAGAAAATGGCAATCTCTAGAGAAACTACTAGGAATTTGAGTATATAGACATAAACAAAGCCAATAGTGGAGAAAATGTAGAATATTAAAATCTTCCATTAACCTAAAAAAGACAAGAAATAATACAAAGTAGATGAGATTAACAGAAAAAAAATATTGTAAGCTTACAAATGTAAGTCTGGGCATTTGAATAATTAGTTTTTAGTAAACAACCTAAATATGTAATTCAACCCATGAAACTGCCAAACTACATTAACAAACAAGACCAAATTATATCCTGTTACAAGCATACCATATTACACAATATAATTTTGGGGTATATATCCAAAGGATACTCAATTGTGCCATAAGGACATGTACTCAACTATGTTCATAGCAGCGTTGTTTGTCATAGCCAGAGCCTGAAAACAAAATAAATGTCCCTTGACTGAAGAATGGATAAGGAAAATGTTGTACATTTACACCATGGAATACTACACAGCAGAAAAAAAGATGACATCTTGAATTTTGCATGCAAATGGATGGAGCTAGAAAACATCATTTTGAGTGAGGTAACCCAGACCCAAAAAGACAATTGTCACATGTACTCACTCATAAGTGGCTTTTAAAACATAAAGCAAAGAAAACCAGCTCACAAATCACAATTCCAGAGAACCTAGACAACAATGAGGACCCTAAGAGAGATAAAGATACATCTAATCTACAGGAGAAGTAGAAAAATCCAAGATCTCCTGAGGAAATTGGGAGCATGGGGACATTGGGAGAGGATTGAAGGGGAGGAGAGAGGCATGGAGGTGAGCAGAGAAAAATGTAGAGCTCAATAAAAATCAATTTTAAAAAAGTAAACAACAAAAAAAAGAAATAGCATGCTTAAAAGCAACTTACGGCAGTGCAATTCCACTGCATACCTATTAACATAGCAATACCACATACTAGAAAGGCTGATGACATATTCTTAGAAGAAATACAAAAGTGGTAGAGCTAGTTTAGAAAATTGTTCAGTGGTTTGCAAAAAGAAAAAAGCATATACATTTAACATAACTTTTCAGGTACTCTCTAAAAAGCTTTATTTATCATGTTTCTTTAATTAGTAGTGAATTATCATAGCATAGTACCTGCATAGCACAGGATGCTACTCAGAAGACTGCAATGAACTGTGCAAGCATACAGCATGGATATCAAAGTTGCTGTGAAATAAGTAACTTTGTATGAGGTAAGATGGACTCAGAAAGTTATACTAATTCCATCTGTACAGAATTCTAGAGACGCTAAAACAATTGTGACAGAACACAGAACAGTGACGGCAGTGACTAGAGAGGTGTCAAATGGGAGCATCAAACCAGCACCAAAGGAGCTTCTGGTGGATGGAGCTCTCTTGTGTGGATAGTGTCCATAGCAATGCATTGGTCAGTCATTAGGGAATTGTGCTCAATGTCCTGCATATGATAAAATTTGTGAAAGTTAGGTTCCTAAAAGAGGTAAATAAATGGATATAAATGGATCTTTCAAACACAATCACAAAAAGCTTGGAGTGATAATATCAATCTATTTTCAGAACAAAATTACCAAATATTTTAAAGTCAATAATAATATATTAGACATATGAATTAGATTATTATTAAACTGAACCTGATATTTTTTCTTTTATTAACGTAGAAGTTTGGAAACTTAATATAATATGTGTGGCTCATTTTTAAATCACCATCAGACATCATTCGCAGAGTATTTCATGAAATAGGTTTTCCAATGGAAGCATAATGAAAGGTGGAGAAAGAATGATCCTTTTAAACAAATGCTATATGGAAAGCTGAATGTTCATAGGAAAAAGCTTAACATAAATTAATACCCCTTGCTTACACAATGCACCAAAATCAAATCAATTATGCAATTATAAAACACATAGAAGAAACCTTAAGATAAAATTCTTGCAACAAGATATATTTAACTTAGGGATGACACAGAAAGCACAAGCTATAAAACAAAAAAGTTTATTAAGTTGACTTTTTATCAGTATTTAGAATTTCTACCACCCAGTGGAAGAAAATATTTGAATTATGCATTAATGACAAAGACATTGAATCAAGGATATGTAAAATAATGTCACTACCACAACTCACTAATACAACTTAAACTGGGCAACAGATTTGCACACTGAGTTTACAAGGTAGAAAAACAAACGGCAAGCAAAAAGATACTCAACAGTCTTGGCTGTTAAATAAATGCAAAAGAAAAGCAGAGATGGAGACAGAGACCCACACTGGAGCACTGGACTGAGCTCCCAAGATCCAGATGAAGAGCAGAAGGAGGGAGAAGATAAGCAAGGAATTCAGGACCAGGAAGGGTTGGTCCACCCACTGAGACAGTGTGCCTGAGCTAATAGGAGCTCACCAAATCCAGCTGAACTGGGACTGAAGGAGCATGTGATCAAACCGGACTCTCTGAATGTGACTGACAAAGGGGGCTGACTGAGAAGCCAATGATAATGGCACTGGGATTTTTTTT
>NW_004949226.1:565564-570270 GCF_000317375.1 Microtus ochrogaster | reverse complement strand
GGAAATAGAAAACACTATCCTGAGTGAGGTAACCCAGACCCAAAAAGATGAACATGGGATGTACTCACTCATAATTGGTTTTTAGCCATAAATAAAGGACATTTAGCCTATAATTTGCGATCCTAGAGAAGCTAAATAAGAAGGTAAACCCAAAGAAAAACATATAGTTATCCTCCTGGATATTGGAAGTAGACAAGATTGCTGGGCAAAAATTGGGAACTGGGGGTGGGCTGGGATGGGTGAAAGGGGAGATAGGGAGAGAGAAAAGTGAGAAGGCACTGTGATTTGATTCTACTGCATGTACTGGCTTTTTGGGATCCTAGTCTGTTTGGATGCTCACCTTCCTAGGCCTGGATGGAAGGGAAAGGGCCATGGAATTCCCACAGGGCAGGTACCTGGCCTTCTCTTAGGACTGAAAGGGGAGGGAGAAGAGGGAGTGGGGGAACTGGGAGAAAAATGGGAGGAGGGGAGAAGGTGCAAATGTTGAATGGTATTATTTATAAAGCAAAAAAAAAAAAAGAATGGCAGGTTATTTCAGTGAGAAGACAAGGCAGAAATTATGAAGCTCAAGCTATCATTTTAAAGCCCTTATTCAAATTTATCATCTTCCTTCAAAAACCATATTCTTTTGTAAGTTTTTTCTTTGTAAATTATTTTCAGTGGGTTTCACTTTCCCTTTTTATAGCCAATTCTCATTAATATTTGCCTCAATTACCTGTAGTATCAATCAATATACTAGCTTTGCTTACCTAAAAAAAGAGAGAGAGAGAAAAAAAAAAAGCAGAGAAGGCATCATTACACACACGTTGAATAGCTAAACTTAGAGAGAAAAATTACCATGTTTGCTTAACTTCACACACAGTTTCTCACACATCCTTGCAGGGATATGAAGTGTCACAACACGGTGATAAATAATTCAGCAAAATTTAACGGACTCATATATATATATATATATATATATATATATATATATATATATAATGTGACCTAAGATTCTGCTTGTTTACCTAAAATAAATGAAAGTGTACATGTAAAGAGTTGTTCACAAAATGCCCTAGAACCTTGATCAGAGCAGATAATACACAACACAAGTTTAATGCCTCTCAACAGGCGAAAGGAAAAAAAATATAAAATAGAGGTAATCCTTACAGCGGTAATACAGTAGGTACCACACAATTACAATTAGAATACTCTAGAAAAGTCTGATCAGTATTAATTTTCAAAAATTAATTCCCACAATCTGAAGTAATTTGGAATTGTTAGGAAAGTTGAAGAAAATTTGGGAAGGGTTATAGAAATGTGTTCTACCTTGATTGTCATGATGTTATATGTTAATATATGTTTGTCAATACTTATTGTTTGAATTTTGTCACTTAATCTCCCATGCTTATGTTCAAATCCCCAGTACTTCATAATCTAACTTTGGACACAGAACCATTGCAGATGCAATTACTTAAGAAGAGACCATATTTGAGTAGGGTGGATTTCTACTCCAAGTAGGCTAGTGTCCTTACTGAAAGGGAAACTCTGTAAGAGAGTCACACACATCTGTGAAAAGTGATTCTCTATCAAATCCAAGAAATGAACAAATTGCCAACTAACCAAGGAAGGACAAGAGGAGGACACAGAATTGCTCAGCATATCTTACTACCGTCAAAGGGACCGTTATTGTCCAGCCAACATCGTAGTCCCCAAAACTCAGACTCCACAACTAAAAGTATACATCTCTTGAAATAATGTCTATGGCACTGTAATTACAGCAGTTACAAAAAACTTAACTCATCCAAACAAATAATTGTAAGAACCCATATTCTGTATCTGAATCAAACTACAATATATTTTCTTTAAGATAATTGAGAGTAGTTCATTAAAATCTGAGATAGAAATCCATGCAATCCACTAGAAAATGTCATATGTCATATTTTAACTCCATCATCTTATTTTACAAATATACTAATGCATATGTAATGAACATTTACAAAGTATTTTGGAAACATGAGGTAGTTTCTAACATGTTCTTCTATTTACTATTCAATACTGTGAGACAGATATTATTATAATAAATTATTTATTTATAAATTTTGACAAAAATACTATGGTATCCAAGAAAAAGAAATCAATACTGATATGATAATATAAAATGTCTTCATAAAAAAAACTTCATGTTCAGTCATGACTTGCTCCGAGTTTTACATACCATTACAATTTAATATTATCAGGCATTTGGATGGAAATACAAATTCTGTTGTAGTTTTTAACAAGACATTTCTAGTAACTTCTTCCCCTTTGTTATTACTTATAAAAAATGCCACTTTTATTTCACTCTCAGCCTCTAGAGCTGATCTTTATTTTCAAAACTAGGAACGAAATAACCAAGTTTTAACTAATCTCTAAAATCTGGTATGTTATGTCTTCAAATTATTTCATTTCCATAGAAGCCTGATTTTGCTTTGTAAACATACTATTTCCAAACACTCTTTGAAGCTGCTGATATTTTTAGAGATTATTTTGTAAAGCCTACATCTTAGTGTCAGGTGATGAGAAATTAGCTTGCTTGTGTTTTTGTCTGTTGAGCCTTTCCATCTTCATGCCTTGAACTTGAGGGTCCTTTGGAAGTAGGGGGTCTAAGAACAAAGAATGATGTTTGAGGAGACACCTTGCTGGGAGTAGAAAGTATAATATTCAATCATCTAGCTGTCATATTTTCAGGATCCCCATAACTTTATGGACATGGCATATGTGTTTCACTTCATATTCTTTTTTATGAATGGAAGGAGGGAAAATAATTCATTCTATTCTCTTGAAAGTGTAGTCAACTCATTCAAAATTCTCAAGTGCTGAGATTATAAGGGTTTGCCACCATCAGGTTTTATGTGATCCAATTCACATCCTTGTCCATACTAGGTAGACATTCTACCAACTGAGCTATATCTGTAGCCCTCCTGTAGCCTCTTGAACAGGTCAAAATAGACCCCCTTCAAAAAGCAAAGAGACTTTCCCACAGCTCATACCATCATTGACCAATTGGTGCAGGTGAGGGCCAAAAAATATAGAGAAAGCTTCAACACCATCACCACACGCATTTGGTCAGTTAAATGGCGGCATCTCTGAAAGCAAAACTTGCCCCAGCTTCTTACACCTTTTTCTCCTCTCACACTGCTGTTCTGGGTCCTGGGAACATACGGAAAGGACGGTTACAAGCCTTGGCATGGGGAAGGGAGAATGAGTTTAGAAAACTCCCCATGATCCCTCCTGGGGGTTCAAAGGTCTTCTGGGTCATGCTTGGAATTGCCTGAAGCCTTGGTGATCTCCTCTTCTTCCTTTCTATTCCAGGTTTGCTGTAGACAAGCAGTTTCAGAGGCTGGAAGCACATGACCTTCGCAGAGAAAATGCTGCAGGGGCTGCTCCTGATGGTGGAAATACCAGTCTCCCACAACATCTTCAAATTCCTCCAGCATAGTCTCGCACTGCTTCTTGAGGAATGTGACCTACACATTGGGTTCGTCCCACAGCTCCAGAGGGATCCCCAGATCCACTTTCACTCCCTTCTGTACCAGTCCTGGTCAGTGTTGACATGGTCTGACTCTGACCCTTGGCGTATCTCAACGAGCCCTTGTGCTCAGCGTGAACACTGTAGTCCAGGATCTGCTCACATAAATTCTCTAAAGCCTCTTCCAGTCTTGTCTCGGAAAGCCTGTAGGGCATGTGTGTCTAGCACCTGTCCCAGCTCCAGAACTTCTTGAGGTCGACCGGTGCAACTCAGCTCTTCCTGAAGCTCCATGCTCAGCAGCTTACACACTTTTCCACTGTTGTATTCCTCAGTACCTCATCTGGCACAGTAGACTGGGTTCGCAAAGTAAGAGTCTCCTTTAGAAGGGACCAACGTTCTGTATCATCGTCCTCCTTTTTTGTCTTCTCAGTCCACACACTGTACGCTACCAAGATGAAAAGCAGTATTTCCAACCGCACAGGACCCATGACAAAATGCTGTCCACACGTACACACAACCACCGTGTCCCTCCATAATCTAGACAATGTTTCTAAACATTTAGAGTCTATGTACTAGTGTCCAGGAACAGGGATATAATCAAAAACCTCTGGTTTCTTACTAGAAACAATTGATGTATAAGATTACAATGGTATTCATCCCCCCAGTGTTGGCAGAAACTGCTTGTTTTTTCCCCAGCCACCCAGACTCCCAAACTAATCACACAGAAACTTTATTAATTAAACCATTACTTGGCCAATCACTTAGGCATATTGTTACCTATCTCTTACATCTAGAATTAACCCATTTCCATTATTTTATATTTTACCATAAGGCTCGTGGCCTACCTGCAAGTTTCCAGCAGGCAGCTTGCATCATTCCCCTCTGGTGGCTACATGGCATCTCTCTGACTCTGCCTTCTTTCTCCCAAAATTCAGTTTAGTTTTCTCTACCTAGCTCTACTCTGCCCTATCACAGGCCAATGCAGCTTCTTTATTCATTATCCAATAAAAGCAACACATACACAGAAGTACTTCCTACACCACCCCAGTGTAAGTCATTCTTTATCCCTCATTCATTTGCCTATAAGCCATTGCATTTAAAAATGTTACTTAACTTCTTCCTTTCCAATACGAATCCCCTTGATCCCCTTATGTTGTCATATTGCTATTGCTAGAACTTCAAGCACTATATTGAAGAGGTATGGAGAGAGTGGACA
>NW_004949226.1:562233-564859 GCF_000317375.1 Microtus ochrogaster | reverse complement strand
AAAAAAAAATGTTACTTAATTAACTGTCAGATTGCTTGTGTCCCAAGCATGTCAACCTACCTCCCCATGAAGATTGTGTTATTATAAAGTACGTTCTTTTGTCTCTTTACTCAAACTGAAGACAAGAATGCCTGGTGAATATATTGTGTGATATCATACAGTTACTCAATCAAGAATTCTCTTTAATCTCAGCAATTTAACCTTACAGAACTGGATATGGATGCCCACACCTAAAAGCCCAGCATTCTGATGCTGAGGCAAAAAGATTTTGCATAAATTCAAGGCAAACTTGAATTCTAAAGTGAGCTCTAGGTTTGTCTGGGCTATAAAATGACACACTGTTTTGAAATAAAAGGACTTTTGAGGCTTTGAGGATTTTTTTTTTTACCTATGGTAGAGCACTAACCTGGTAAACAATTGGGTTTGGTTCCTAGCACTAAAGATGAGACTGGGCTGGGAGAGAGGTTGTTGAGAAAATGTCCAACCTTCTCTGCTCCAACATGTATTACTCCAGACACGTAAAATATAATATCTCTTCTTAACTACCTTTAAAGGCATATTTTAACTACTGTTTGTAACAGTTTTCATCTGTAGATTCTCTACAATAACTTGCACTTTCTGCTTGCTTTTAATACAGGAATTGTCTTTCTTCCTCATCATTTTTCTTTATCTATAAGTGCTCATCATTATTAGCAATGCAGACAATTTTCTTCTATCTTACCTTCTACACTGTTACATGATACCTTTACAGTTATAGAGTGTTATCATATTCAAGGATAATATACATTTGACTAAATGCATAATAGTTTTCTCCCTAACCAGAATCTATTTTCTAACAAAATTTATGCTTGTAAGAATTTCTACAGCAATTAATATAATCCACAGAAGATTGGATAAAACTCAGTGTTTTCCAGTGAATGAAACAAGAATGCACTAGGAGACACCACTGTTCGTTCGCTAGTCCTCACTGTACTGTTCCTAGCCATGCAGTTCTCATATGGTCATTTAAAACTTCTTGGTTTTGGAACTTAATGACTCAGTCTGTTTTCTTCCATAAAAAATGATATTTAAAATCAACACATGAATTTAGAATATGAATACTTCATTTGCACATCTTTTGTGCATACTTCTTTTGAATTTATGAGTTATATTCATGTGAGTTCCCTGTTTTTCAGCTTCCTAACTTTAATTATAAGCATAATTGGTAACTAGCATGATTTCAATTAGATAAAAATTCATCATTATTTTGGGTACTGTGACTAGGGGGATGTAACATGAGGGCCAGGCTTGTTGGGGTTTCTGTCCCACCTGGTTCCCCTAGCCATTTAGCCCCAAAGAAAATCACACAGAGGACTCCATAAGATTTTAAACTGATTGGCCCATTAGCTCAGGCTTCTTGCTAACTCTTATAACTTATATCAACCTGTTATTCATATCTATGTTAGCCATATGGCTCTGTACCTTTCTCAGAAGGGCAGATCACATCTTGCTTCTTCGGTGATCTGGGGAAGAACTGGAGAAAGAGCTCCCTTCTTCCCAGAATACTCCTCTTCTTATCACCCCACCTCTACTTCCTGTCTGGTTGACCCGCCTATACTTCCTGCCTGGCTAATTAGCATTTATTCAAAACATGATTGACAGAATACATACAATTCTCCCACACCAACTCTTAACCTTGGTCAGCCAAGTTTCTTATTTTGGAGAGTAACATTTAACACAAGACTTGTAACTATCCATAGTGGTGCAAATAAGGGGCTATGCTACTCCCCAGATGGAATCTGTGTGTCAACCCTGTCCCAGCCTCCCCGGCTTAGGGAACATTGTAGAAGATGGGGAAGAGTCCTGGAACATGCTAGCCTCTGGATGTGACAAGACACAACAGTGGTTACTGAAACAGACCTTCATAAGATCAAGGAGGGGGAGATAGGTTCTTCATTTCCCAACCCTACTTGAGAAACTATTGGCAGGTGACAGTTGCTGATGAGAAGAAAGTCACTTTGCTTTGGGGTGTGCGGGTCGGGGATGGGGATTGGTAGACTGTCCTGCCCCAGTGCATGACTCCACAACTATGCATATGTGCGAAATGCTAGCTGCATTTAGTGGGTTACATAAAAAAGAAGATCTGAAATTGAAAAGGAGATGTGTTGGAAAAGATGTGCCCAGGGGATCTGGAGGAAGTGACTGGGGGGTGGCTATGTCCAAAATGCATTGTGAATGTATATGGAATTTTCATTGACTAAAATATTAAAACAAATAAATGGCCATCAGTATATGCAAATAACCTAACAAATTGGGAGAGTGATTTGCTTTTGTTTAAAATACATAGGTTATTTTAGTAAATGAAGAAATATAAAGCAACATGCTGTCTAGTCAGATTTACAAGCTCCAACAGTGATATTAACACTATTCTATTAACATTGACCTCTTTTTAAAAAATCTAAATACAGAGAAATGGGCATATTAATTGCCATAATCCTTTATTTTTGTGCTGATGTCTAGCATGATGGTGGGAGAAAATATGTACTTATGGTGCCGGAAAAAATGATGAACTACTAGAATGTTCATGCAGTAATATTGACCAAACTAGTTGAAAGCAGTTTTTATCTGAATAAAAATCACCTGTAGA
>NW_004949226.1:485207-562058 GCF_000317375.1 Microtus ochrogaster | reverse complement strand
AGGAAAACTGACATTCTCAAAGTGCTCATTATTTAAAAAGAATGTTATTAAAATTTTGCACACTCATGCTGTACATACTAAGGCCTCTCAATCCCCTCCCTATGTTTCACACTGCCCTAAAAGATTTTCTCATGTTTATGTCTATTTATTTTGTTTTGTGATCCATTGAGATTAAACCAGAGCCATTTGTGTGACAAATATTTAGAGCTATTCACAGGAGTTTAGTGGGCTCACTGGTAGATATACATCTAAAAATGGTTGGTCCCCTCCTCTCAGAATCCATCAATAGCTAACAGTGCCGAGCTGTAGAAGTTAATATTTTTCAATTTTATATAAACTAGAGTCACCTGGGGAAAGGTCATCTCATTTGAGGAATTACATCTATCAAATTGGCTTGTACACACTTCTACAGGGATTTGACTAGCATCTCATCTGGGAAGACCCAACTCACTATGGGTGGTTCCAATCTTGGTAGGTGGTCCAGGATCATTTAAGAAAGCAAACTGAACAAGCCATGGAGGCAAGTTAGTCATGGTTTCTACCTCAGGTTCTTGCATTGGCTTTCCTCAACAACCTGTAAGACAAATAGCTCCTTTCCTTTCAAAGTCGCTGTGGGTCTCAGTAAAAGAAGCCTAACTAATAGAAGAGGTAAAAGGTAAAGATTCATGAGCATGCCTCCTTTCTTGACTGAGTCTTGATAAGGCATCCTTGTGTGGGCCCAGTGCAGCTCACAGTTTTTGTGAGCTGATGACCAGATGAGTTGAATGAGTTTAAAGAATGGTGTTTCCTAGCCCAGCACCCTCTCCATCTTCTAGTGTTTCTAGAGTTTAAAGATAGCCCAGCACCCTCTCCATCTTCTAGTGTTTCTAGAGTTTAAAGAATGGTGTTTCCTAGCCCAGCACCCTCTCCATCTTTTAGTGTTTCTAGAGTTAAAAGAATGGTGTTTCCTAGCCCAGCACCCTCTCCATCTTCTAGTGTTTCTAGAGTTTAAAGAATGGTGTTTCCTAGCCCAGCACCCTCTCCATCTTCTAGCCTTCCAGTACTTCCTGCTTCCTCTTTCACAATGTTTCCTGAGGCTTACAGAAATAAGTGACTTGTATAGGACTGGCCCACATATGCCGCTTATTCTATTGCATCCTGGACAGCCAAAAATCTCATTAAGCTTAAAGAACTATATATAATATGAGGCAAATCTATAACATAGACAAATTAAAGGGTGTTACAGGAGACAGAACAGAATTCATATCAAAAGAATTTTAGGAAAACTTATGCAAGAATTTCTGTTTAGTGAGGCATCCATCAGAGCATCAGTGAAATGAGGACAGTGAATAAAAGACAGTCAAAGCAATCTTCTGCAAGTGATTAATTTTAACATGTTTCTGGGAAAGTAATAAGTTCGCCAGCAGAAAAAAAAAGTAGTGTAACACGATAGGTGAAGAATTTTCTAAAGGAAAATAAAATAAAAATTAGTTTGATAAAACTGACATATGCTGGTGGCATATTGCATGTTTGATATTCTCTTCTATCACATAATATACAATATCTCAATTCTTCGCATCATCATTGTATGTATTTATTTACAGGTAAAGTGACAGAAGTACAAGAGAGCTAAGTAGGCTACCAAAAGACACTTCTTATGTATTAAATATCTTATAAAAGGCGGGGAGGAGGCAGAAATCCTTAATAAATAAATTTAAAAAAAATAAAATAAATAAAAAAAGCAAATGCTTTTAAAGAGGCTTCAATTTCTCTATGAGACAGAATTTTAAAGAAGGGAGCAATCCTATCTGAGCATGGAGGATGCACTGAAGAGGAAAAGATGTGAGGTTAGGAGCAGATACCTCAATAGTATGGAGGATTCATGGTGGAGCTATAGACTAGGAACAAGTCTGAAGAACCTAATGCCTGTCAAAAATGTTGGGCATTCTCCAGGGAGAACTCAGAACACAAATGAGAGGAAAGCCACACACACATATATAATGAGGAAAGTTATAATTACACACTTGTACAAAATGTCCTTATTAAATCTAGCTCTGAGAACAGTTTTTTAAAAAAAGGATAATGTGTATTTTGGGGTAAAATTCCCAGAAGATTATGCTTTATAAGTCTTGACTGCATTTTGAACAATTTAACTGTCTTCCAATCCTCAACAAATGATCAAGCAATTTGACTTATTTGCAAACTACATTTCTGAAACAATCTCTAAGTCTCTGCGTTTTCATTTTTTTGTATCACCCAGTTTTCTTGCTTGCTCTGATATCTGCATGCAAATTACCTCCATTTTATCTATGTCTAAACACCTGCTCATTTAAAAGTGTTTGAAGTATTTGCTGCCTGTTCAGCTCCTTTGTAATTATAATCATTCCCTTGCTGTCTGTTGCTTTTCTTCCCTTTTATGAAATCCATAGCTCTCCTCTTATTCAAAGTGTCTCTTGTTATAATATTTCTAAATAAATGACCATTTCCCAAAACAAATAGCTACACGATTAGGTGGACTCTGTGGGTTTCTGCTAATAGCCACTGACTTAAACTGATGTCAGAAAGTCAAATTTAGAAAACTAAGGTTGACCGTGCTCGCTCATTTAGAAGAATTCCACAACAAAGCATGCATGTAAAAGTGAAATGGTCTTTTGAAACTGATTGATTTTAATATGTTTATGGGAGACAAATAAGTTCACCAGCAGCAGGGAAAAAAACATACTAACAGTAACATTTTACAGAATTTAGGTATCAAAGCACAGTACATTTTCACAGAAACAAATATATCACCACCGTAGGATGACACTAATGGAAGGTTTATACACAAAGCCATTTGCCACTATGAACACCAGTGGTAATAAAATGTAACACATCAGTTCATCCTCATTAGACTTTTTATTATACTTCCTGGCCTGCAGGAGTACTTGCCAGGATACAAGAGAAAGCCATGTGAACTCAGTCCTAAGAACACTAGCAAGCTCAGGCGGCCACGCTACCCTCTAGCTACTACATGATCACCAGGCTTGTTCTCAACAACACACTTAGATTTTACCCCACATACGACCGAGGCCGTTCCAGGGGAACCAAATATTTTCACTTGGAAATTAAAAGATTATTTTATACAAAATAACAAGTGCACCATGAGGACTTAATAGTCTGCATAACACCAGTTAACAGAAGAGAAAAACGGCCCAGTCTTAAAGGGAAAGACAGAGATTTCGAGTAGGTAAGAATGTACAGTGGACTGGCAGAAGAGTGACTTAAATGTTTCCCTCGGTTTTAGGGTTGTTTGCTTTCCAATGCACCAGATAATTCTCTAAGGCCATTCACATTCACTGTTTGGAGTCACTTTATTAGTGGCATATACAAAGCACCATATAATATAATATACGAAATGTAGACCATTACGACTATGTAATAAACTGTAGAAATAACTGCTAAGAAAATATAGCAATATTCAACACAGGATTTCTAAAACCATTAAATGTTCAATACTTTCCCCAAAGCTAATGTCCCATGTTTTATTTTATAGACTTTGCCTCTCAAGAGTGACACTCATTTGCACTCTGGGGGTGGGCTGGCAATACTTGCTTTCTTCTGTACAGTTACAGTTCTATACAAAACTCAGAATCGTGGTATGTGAGGTGGTCTTTCCAATTCCTTTCCAAGAGTTCCCTGTCACACAACAGCAAAGACCCGGAATGCCTTTCCTCCTGTAGGGTTCTGTAAACTGCAAGAGCACAAAAGATACATTGAGGTCATCTGTGCATATAATCCTCCCCATCAATCATTCTCTCTGAGGACAGGCAAGAAAGTAGCTCCATGAATCCAGATGGCCCAATTGTGTCAGACTGCTGTAATTTACACTTACTGGGAAGCTCCGGGGAGGATGACATAATCCTCTAGATTTTGCTTGCTGACTGGACTGAAAGTTCACTAAAGAAACTTGAGATGCTTAAAAGGAAGGAGAGCAGCCGCTATACAGTTCACAGGACCTGGGGCATGTTTTCATGCATTGCTACCTTAGACTCTAATACAGAAGAGTTAGGCTACTATTTCCTTAGCATTAGAATTTATATTTCCAATTATAAGCTCTAATGCCATCACACAGTCTAAGTTATAGCATCGATAGTTCTCAAATTTTTTTCTAATGAAATTTAAAGTTCAAATCTGGAAAGCCCTAATATTTCCTCACTAAAATGGAAATAAAGTATCTCATTCTCCCTCTCTCTCTCTCTTTTCTCTCTCCTCCTTCCCCTCTTCTCTCCCCACTGTGCCATTTTGAGCTATTTTTATTTTAAAGCATAGTGAAAGCAATACAGAACCAAATATTTTTATTCTAAATACATAACTTATTTGCATTTTACATGAAATTTTGTCTTGTAATAATTAAAATAAACTTAAAGATGAACACATTGAATATTGCTAAGGAAAAATTGAAATTCCTTTCTATGCATATTCTCACACAATGAGTAGGGAGAAGACCTTAGCGGGAGGAGATGACAACGCTCGTGCAGATGACCGCACAGAATGTGCCCACGTGCCATGCCAGGTCTTCAGACACACCCAAAGGCAATCTAACACCAGCTTTTCTTTTGCAGGACACAAGCTAGAAGTCCTGGGAAATGTATGTGTCTGAAGTGTGTCTTTGTCCATAGTAATATCCTGAACAAATCTGCATCTCTAAACTTACAGAACAAGAGTTAATTGTAGTGATTGACTGTTACATGACCTTGGGTATAATAATTACTTAACTAATTTGAACCTCAGCAAACACATACATAAATTAGGGTTCAGAAATCTATTCTTCAGCTGAGGTATCCAGCAGACACAGTGAAAGTGCTAGGATATTCACAGTAATTAAAAATCAAATGCTATCCTAGATAGGGTAGGATATCACTTTTATTAAAACAACAGTTTTAAGTGTGAGGACTAAATGAAGTTCACTTAGACTGGAAAAGGTGTGTTAGATTTTATAACTCGAGGACCTGTTTTATATGTTCCACCTGCTTAGGAAGGTCATGAACCAAGCTTTAGAAAGTCACCTTCTCAACTATGGCCTCCTGGTATCATCCCATCTGAAAGCAGACACTCAGTGTGTGTCTGAATTGGGGATGGCAATCTGGACTTTCCTGTCGTAGAGTTCTTAGAGAAACTACTGGAGACCTGAATCTTCTGCTATGATTTTGAAACATGATTCAGGAAATAGCTAAAATGTAGACTTCTGCACAAATAAATGGAACTTCACATTTGTTCCATAAATATTGATAATTTTAGAAATTCATCAAAAGCTCATTTCTTTTAACATTTATTAATAGTTCATAAAATGAATAGATAAATTTTTCCAAGTCGTAAAAATATGTCACACTAATGAGCTGAACAGCAGAAAATAGCCTGAAAGAATTCATTTATATCACACTAAGTATCCAAGTTCTAATGAAAAAGAGAATTTATTTCTAGGGAAAATAAGACTTATTGTTTTGGTCAAATACTTTATCAGATAACTGGATTAGAGTAGTACTCAGTGCCTTGCACACCTAGAAAGAATTAAATATGAAAACTAATCTAGAAAATCTGAAAGAGGATGAAGGAAATTTCCTTTTTATAAGATCAATTAACAAAAGAGTGGTTCTCTAGGTAATCCGATTTTCATGTTGCTCTTTCATAAGCCTGCAGGAGACAGCCACGTCTGGTACTTCATCCCAGAAGGACCAGCAACCATGCAAGGATTCAAAGGAAACACACTGTTCAGCCACTCAGACACCACTCGAAGAAGAGCTATAAACAAGCAAAAAACAAGACAGACCACCAACTAAAACATAAAGTGATGCTTATCTTGTTCGACCTTACCTTTCTGAGAAGATTCCATTTTGAAAAGAAGCAGTGTACATCTTTCTCTTGTCCACAGGCATGATGTCCACATAACCGCCGTGGTTTCGAACCACCCCAGCATGCACTGCTGCTCTGCAGATACTTGAGAGCTACAGAAGCAAAGACAATACACCATTAGGAAGAACTCCCCTGCTGCACTTGCCTAGCCCAGATTTCTAGTCTGAGGTCTCCAATATCTATTTGTGCAGTCAGTGAGCAGCTAATGCGTAATGTTTCAAGCACAAAGGAGTGTTTGGGAAGTCACACATCAAACCGATTCTCAGCAAGTCTGAATGCAGAGGCTAAAAGGAGCTAGCATAGTAAAACCACTCCACCAACTAATATTGGAAACACCTGTCGTGTCCCGGAAACCGAGTTTTATAACCAAGGCAACACAAAGCAAATGAACTCCTTTTCATTCTTCAAGTGCTATTTGCCATTCACAAGTCTCAGCCTTTGCTAGTGGTTATTGGGACATACATGATGAAATGATCACAATATGGAGGAGATGACCTCACATCCAGATTTTACTTATGCACAACTCAATCATGGCTCTATCCATATCTAAGAGCCACTTGCCAGAATCCATGAAATGGAGATGCATTTGCCCCAACGAAAATAATCTATGTCACAGCTATGTTACTGTGCCATGCTCATACACTTAGCTACAAAACCCAAACTGAACAGAAAGTCTATGGAGAAGAAGTCTTATTTAATGTTTCAGGTCTAAACTTCCAATGTTTAATCCTTTTTTGTCAAATCCTTTTTTTGGACCATGGAAGTCTTTCCTGGATCCAAGCATTATCTTTAATCAAGTTGCTCTATGATAACGTGTCAGTATCTTGGAATTGAGGCAATACAGCACAGGATGCACATGAAGTATTTCAGCACCCAAAATCCATTTCACCACCCTGCACTCTTTCTGCAGCCTGTGGCAGCTCTCCATTCGTTATCTCATGGATGGTTTTATAAGGATTTAAAGATTCACACAAGTGTGTGTGTCTGACCTGACCTTGCTTTATCATGGTGTTCTGAACTCTGTGGCATCCGTCAGTACTGATTAGCTTCAAGAGCCTGAAGGCCAGGGTTTCTAATCCTTCTGTTTTTGTTCTGTTACAAACTACTGTCTGTCAAACACTGTGTATCCTCCCTCTGAGGAAAAGGCATCTCACTCAGCAGGTTAAAGTCAAGACTGCATTGCTCACTGTATCCAGGACAGACAGACGCTGCTCAGAATAGATTAAATTAAAAGTAATTCTCTGTAGATTTCAGTAATTCCTCTTGCTTTATTAAAATAGTATAATCAGCACTTTCTCCTCAAGGCAATGAAAACGCTTGCATATGACATTCATGAAAACCCAAGTTCTATAGACGTTTTTAGAGTATTGTTTTGCTTGCCGCTCTTATGGAGTCCAAAGGTAACTTTTTATCCATATTTTAAATGACTGTATTATTGAAATGATTCTTTTCATCTGTGAATATACTGGAATTTTGAAACATGCAGAATTAATATGGTTTGTGATGAGCTACAAAAGATGTCCATAGTAGCAAATATACACTATACTTCTAGCTCTGTAGGCAGAAGGAGAGCAACATGGAGGGGAAGCCAAAGCGATAGGATGAAGCTGGCCGATTCCTCCATACTTTTCCATACCAACTTTAACTGAGAGACAACACACTTTGTGGGAGCTGAGAAGATTGGCAGGTGTCGTTTACAGATCTGCTTTTCCTGCGTGACAGGAATCTTCCAACTCACTCTAGCTAACAACACATATCACCCACACACTTCACAGACAGCAGACTAAGATCCTTTTTGGGTGAAAGTTCTAGCAATACCCTAGCTAGCAAGAGATGCCTTAAAGGCAGAGTGGTGTGTGTGGGGTATATTTTGAAAGACTTTCATAGGACATGACTAAAATGAGAAATTTGGAAATGAAAGAGAAAAAGCTGCAAGGAATGATTCCTTTTGCATATTCTGTGTCCTGACTGATCATAGCTTGGCAGACAAATGCAATGCAGCCCCTGCCTTCAAGGAACCTGCGGATGAATCAGAACAGAGGTCCAAGGCCTGCTAACATAGGCAGCTGTGAGCAGAGTCATAGTGGGAAGAAGGATGACATTGACTAGAGGAGGGGCTCACTGTGGACCTCACAATGACAGTAATGTGACTGAGATATAGAGTCCTGTCATGACAAAACTTCTTCAGAAAGGACCGTGAGGGTGGGCAAATTCCTGGCACCCACAGGACAATTAAAGAAGAACCAAACCCGAGGCTGGAGGCTTAGCAAGGACATCAAAAGTGGAGGTAAACTAGGGAGAATTGGGGCTGAACCAAATGTGGTAAGAGAAGTGAGGTGAAGTCCACAATCCCACCACCTCACACAACCCATGTTCTAGAATATTCCACTGACCACCTCACACAACCCATGTTCTAGAATATTCCACTGATCACGTACATCAAGGGGAAACTTTCCCCATGTGTTTTTGTAACTCTAGCTTTGAAATCTTCAAGGCCTTCCAAATATCCACTGAATAAAACCTGAGTTCATCTCCATCTCCCTCCCTCCTGGTTCTTACTAATGTCTGTTCTCCTCCGCCCACAGCTCACCAGCGCTGTCTCTTGTGCACACTGCAGCTACTCTTAACACATATCTTGCTAGATTCCATTCCTACCGCCGAGCAATTTCCCTATGGCCCCCTAGCGACCTGTGCTACAAAATCCACTTGCAACGTGTGAGGCCATCACTGCTGGGGTTTCTTTTCTGACCATGCTAAATTCACACGTTACAATGTGCTAGCAGATAGCTCCCTTCCATGCGCATTTTAATACGTTATCTAGTTTGGGCCCTTAATTATTTGTCAAATGCCTCTTTGGCAGTGAGCATATGATGCACATATTTGACAAATTATTAACATTTAAGACATAGAAGAACCAAAAGAAAGACTGAAGAGAAGCAAACTGCATTTTACTTCCCAAGAATGCCTCCAGATTCTGTTGTTAAATGTCCGATAGATGGGCAAGACATGAGTGAAACTTAGCCAAATAATTAGATACGCATATGTTTATACCTTCGCTTTCAGTGACATTGATGATTAGCTCTTCTGAAAATATGTGAACCAGGTCAACACCAGCCCTGACTCTGTGTAGAGCCTGTATGCACATCTAAATGAGTATGCATTTATACACATGAGGATATTGGGAGCCGTACAAAGTAGCATGCTTACATCAGAATAAACTCTGGTTCCAATTACACGAGCATAATGTGGATTTGCCTGCATACAGTTGCGAGGACAGTACACTCTGAAAAAAAATAAAGACATAAAGTAAGCTGGTGAATTCAGTGTTTCTTAGTAATAAAACCAAAATGCTATATCAAAATCAATTCAACAGTGCAGGCCCTGCTTACCCTATTCTCCTGAGACAGGTCAAATATGCAAGCCAGCAGCCGGCGCAGTGCCTTCTACTTACTTCCAGGTTTGGACAAAGATACGGATTTTGATTTCTTTTTGTTTTTTAATTTACGCAGAAGCCTTCTGCCTTGGTGACTCAGAGGAGAAAGAAACTTGAACAAAAGCCTGTGGATCTGAGTTTGGAGCTCAGTGTGAGCAGAAGTCAGTGAACGGACAGCGTGGAAAATCCCAGGGACTGCCCGTATGACACAGCAGGCCTCCTAACACGCTGCTCTTCTCTGCATTTTGTTTCATCTACAGTTAATGTCCAAATTTCCATCTCTAGCTGGAACTTCTCTTCATTTGCACTGTGAATCCCTACCACTTTCTCAGCACTTAGCATACATCTAACCAATAGCTCAAGCTTATCTGACATGGAATAGAAATATCTCTCATTAAGTCCTTTCCATGTGTGGGCTTCCCATCACAACATAGTGCAATTCTATTGTCGCACAACTTCTGCCAAAGCCTCTATTGTGCCTTGGTTCCTCTTTCTCTTTACCTTATATTCAACTGGGCTGTAATTCTTATCAGTCATACTTAATACAACCAAGATCAGGGCTTCCCGAAAGAACTTAAACCACGGTAAGCACAGGTATGATCAGCCGCTGTGTAACTTACGGCAACACCCTCTCCCATGACCTCACCTGGCTTGGTCCTCTCCAGTCAGGTTACACATATTTGAACTAAAAGATGCAAGTCCAAATATGCCATTTATCTCTGATTGTTCCAAAGACTTTCTTCCTCACTGAAAATGAGTGAGCAGATCCTTGCAATATGTTCTGCATGTTTGATAAATGAATATGTGGCTCTCTTCAACCTGCTTCCCCGTTCCAGTTAGAGGTAGTTGTTCCTCAGACACACAAAACACGCTCCGTGCTCATGCTCAGGGCCTTTACAATTCTCCCCTCTCAGCATGAGATGTTCTTTCTTCAGACAGCCTATTACCATAGAGATATCTGATTGGCTAGGCTCATTTTTTTTAATATTTATTTATTTACTTATTATGTATACAATATTCTGTTTGTGTGTATGCCTGCTGGCCAGAAGAGGGCACCAGACCTCATTACAGATGGTTGTGAGCCACCATGTGGTTGCTGGGAATTGAACTCAGGACCTTTGGAAGAGCAGGCAATGCTCTTAACCACTGGGCCATCTCTCCAGCCCCATAGGCTCATTTTTTAAAAGCTTCCAAAAGCTTTCTGTTTTTAAATTGAAACATTCCCATCCATAATAATTAAATCCATCTCTGGAGTTCAAGAAACCGTCAACTAATAATTAAAAAGAAAATAATCAGTTACTTCTTCTCCACTGATATTCTGTCTCTGTCACTGTGTGTGTTTGTGTGTATGTGTGTGTGTGTCCCTCACACCCCATACAAGCGCTTAAAGGAAATATAAACTAAAACTGAGAAAACGTCATTTTATATAGTACATGAGACTTTCAACATGATAACCATATGAAAGTCCCTTGTACATGATCACATCCATGAATTTTCTACTAGTATTAATAAAAAGAAAAAAAGATCTGAATCTACCCTTGCCAATTTAGATAGATCTTCCTCAAGAAACAGATGTAGTAGTTACTTCTAAAAATTGCATAGTTTCATACAATACTCTATACTGTGTACACGTCATAGTATATGTAAGTCAGAACCATTTAAACAAAAGTAAGAAATGACAAATTTTTGGAGGGTTGATTATTACAAAAGAACCTCTCTGTAGTTTCTGAGAACTGAAACATGTCCCTGCTGACAAGAAAGATTCTCACTGAATGTGAAAACTGCTGGGCATTCATTCTCCTCCCATGGCTGTCAAACCCTCGCCCTAGGCTCAGGCTGTGTGTACAAACAGCATCTTATTCTTAGCTGGTATTTAGCCTGCAAGAAGGTCAGAGGCCACAGTTCCAACCTGATCTCCTTTCTACGTGGATAAGTTCATGTGAAAGACAGATCGGGAGGGCTGCTTGCTCGGCTATTTCAGTATCATTACTGAGAAGCGGTGATCTAATAACTAGTCCTTCACTCACATTTGCCTGTATGTTCTGAACAAAAGTGCTACCGACTCATTTCAGGATTAAACATGCATTTACAGGTCTGTTTCCATTTAAGGCATATGAGGTTTCCATTAGTATTGAGTAATAACTATTCGTTATCCATTTAATAATTATGTATTTCATCACTTACTTCGGGTTGCCCTGCCAGACAGATATGGAATCCATGAAGACATATTTCCTCATATTCCTTTTGGGGTAATTTCTTTGAAAGGATATGGGATAGTTATGTCTATATGCAAACTCAATTGTCCATACTACATCTCAAAGTGAGAGACTTCCCACAGATAAAAAATGAAGAATCCTATTCAAATCTTATTGGCATTATTTCCATTTACCAGTTGCAATTGTATTCTGTAAATTTAGGAGGTAGGTGGCAATGTTAAAATATGAATTGTGCTGGTTTCTCTTGGAAGAACTTGTCACAGAATGAATGTTATTGTTAGCCCCACGTGTTTCTGTTGAAGTCCTAACCCACACTGCTATTTGGAGATAGGCAGGGCCAATATGGGTGTAATTTCGCTAAATGAGTTATTAAGTGAAGAGTCCTTCTCCATCAGGATTTTAAATTAATGGCCTTGCAATAAAGGTAGATAAGAAAAAGCTCTTCCCAGCACGTAAAACTGCAAAGGAGGTGGCCGTCTACAAGCTAGAGAGAGAGCCGTATCAGTGACCAAGTCAGCAGCACCTTGGTCTCAGGCTTCTAATCTTCAGCAACGTGAGAAATAAACTTCTTATGTATATACCACCCAGTATAATATCTTATTATAATAGTACATGGGAATTATTTGTAGATCAAATGAGCACATGACTGCATGTGTAAGTTCTGAGACCAGGGAATGATCAAAACTTGGAGAAGGCACAGTAGGGGTACTCGTGTACATGTAGAATGTGATGTCTTGCTGCTCCCTTCAGGAAGCAATTCTAAATCATAAGAAATTCCAAACGCTAAAAGAACCAGAATTTCATATAAAAACAGATATCACAAGACCAAAGTCATACCCATTAAGTGACTATGTAGGTGCATGCACAAATCTATTTTATATATGTTATTGCATGGATGAGAGAATGTGCAAAGCCTTACCTTGGGCAATGTGAGGCAGGCTTCTGAAATGGACAGAGCTGCTCCACTGTAGTCTCGCACGTCACAGCTTGAACTGAACAATTAAAGCCAAAACAAATGAATCCATTTGAAGGGAAGCATCCCATACATGGTAAGAACACAAGTAAGAAAGGATCACTAACCTGTTACTTTGGACACCGTGAAGGAATTAGCAGAATGATATTTGCTGCAGAAGAAAAAGAAATGTCAGTCATTTGCTTATGGACATTAGCAGCAATGTAACTCCTGATACTGCTCAGGTCTTTGTCTTCTAAACATTTTTATTAAAGTGCCTAAACAAATAGTATAAGTCCACATCACTAACTTCACAATAAACCTATACACTAATGGCCTTTGTTTCCATATGAGCCAAGCCTTTACAATAATAAGTATAAGAGGAAAAAAGACTGAAAAGTGACAACTGCCTTAAAGGGGCAGTGGTTACTTAATTATTAACTATTGTTAAAGGGGCAGTGGTTACTTAATTATTAACTATTGTTAAAGGGGCTACTGTAAATGGATGAACCTCTTCTTATTGTATGAATCATGCAGAAAAGAAGGAACATAACACTAGGGATATCATTATATATTAAAATTTTAACTTGTTTGCATACACTCACATTTTGAAACCATCATTTGTTATTGAGAGATAACTAATTTGCAACATTATTCCAACAAGGCTCACCCTTTAAATTGCTTGCTTAGTATTAAAGATGTAAAACCTTAACATTCTTTTGTTTCTAGCAGTTTCAAATTCAATATTTAATATTGTTCATTTATAATGTGATCCTACAAATCAACAACTTCTTTCTTCACAAAACCAACAAAATGGATCACACTTCATATTTCATTAGCATTTCTATAGTGGACAACCAAAAATGAAGTTGAAAATAGTAAAACTGCCCCTCAATGCATCATCAACCAGCATCTGTTTCACTAATGACTATTATTTATTTATGATGATTTACAAATTTTGCTAAGTGAATAAGCCAATAGCATTGTACTAAAAACAGACAGAACCAATGACTACAAGCACACAACTGTACACATCAAATCACTGATTTGCAAGGAACACTCTACCAGATTACTTTTTATAATTATAAAATCCATTTTTTGTTGTTGTTTATTTTTTTCAAGACAGAATCTCACTATGTATGTAGCTCTGCCTGTGTGGAACTCACTGTGAAGACCTGGTTGGCCTTAAACTCACAAAGATCCAATTGCTTCTGCCTCCCAAATGCTAGAATTAAAAATATACACCTCTACACCTAGCAGTGAATTCCAGTTTAATCTGTGAAACTTCACACAAGTGTACACTTACAAGGAAAGTCTACGGTATGATTCGTAAGGAAAGTCTTCTGTCTGGAGTTCAATGCTCTTTCACTTAGGAGGAAAGGGACCGCACGAAGATGTTTCAAAAGACTCCACTTTCTATTTTAAATCGCATTTAAAACGGTCCATGTTTCAGAATGACATACATTATACTAAATTTGAGAAACATTTAAAAAGTGAATCAAAGCCATTTGTGTGTTTAAGTTACACTTGCATGAAAGAACGTGCAGTTAATTAGCCTTCTTCGGGGTATTTCTGACATAGCTGAACAATGTATGGCTTAATCTCAAAATATGGCTATAGTTAAAAATCTTTTTGCTTGCTATGTATAAAAGTTTTGCCTACATGCATGTATGTTCTTTGTATGTATGCCTGGTTCCTGCTAATCCCACAAGACAGACTCGAATCCCTGCCACTGGAGTTACAGACAGTTGTGAGCTACCACGTGGGTGCTGCGAACCAAACCTGCATCTGCTGAAAGAGCTAAAAACAGTGATTTTCACCTCTGAGACATCTGTCCAACCCTGTGAGCTAACTGTAAATTTGCATGCACTTACAGAATTCCCAACAGTTCAGAGTTTTACCATCCTTAAGCAAAATGATTTAGCTTTGAATTTGTAGGCTTTCCTCATCTTTTTATATGTGGAAAGTCTAAGATAAAATGAACTTTGAAAATTGCTCTCCCATAAATTCTTCTATAATTGGGTCAAAAGATATGTTAGCTCGTCATTACAACTTCATTTCATCTGACAGGAAAGATCATTCAGGTTCTTACCCAACTGTTTGAACGCCATTCCTGTTGGACTTGATGAAGTAATGCCTTCTTCCTTGTCTAGTGACATCGACCCACCCGCCTTCGTTGTCTATGATCCCATAGTGGATGGCAGCTCGACAGATACTGGATTGCTTTCAGAGAAGGAAAAGGCACAGGGTGTTAAGAATTTAAGCTCTGTCTGACGGAGCAAATTACACTGTATATGACTCTAACATAACATAAGCATTTCTGAGAAAACAATCTACATTTAGTATAAGTTGTATGTTCATCCTTGAACATAGATGCCATGTGAAAAGACTGTGTTCCCGAATGATTCTCTTCCACTCACCATTTCATAGTGTACACTCCCGATGACTTTAGCTTTACTGTCCAAGCAGCCTGCCGGGCACTCGTACCTACGTGACAGGCATAAGAAAGCAATGTCAGTTTCTCTACACACAGAATGCAAATGCTTCCTTTATCTTGTCAACTGATGCTGAGACTCATAGTGATGCCTACCTGTTGCAGGTGGTCCCTTTACACTGGTCCCGCAACCTTACTTCACAAGAAACAATCTGAGCTAAAAAATAAACAAAAATGCCAAATTAGTTTTAATAACTCTAAAGCTTCTAAAATGGGTTTTATGCTTTATTAAAGCTCGCAGGGGTTTTGTTTCAGATTTTGTTTGCTTGGTTTTATTTTTTATTTATTTTTTTTTGTTTTTGTTTTTTGTTTTTTCCCTGATACGGGGATTCTCTGTGTAGCTTTGGTGCCTGTCCTGGAACTCACTCTGTAGGCCAGGCTGACCTTGAACTCACAAAGATCCACCTGAATCTGCTTCCTGAGTGCTGGGATTAAAGGCATGTGTCACCACCACCCAGCTGAAACATGCTTTTTATATTCTGAAAACATGTGGGTAAAATGCGGGCAGTTATCACCCGTGCAGAGCATGAGCAGCTGACACGCAATGAGGGTCTTACACATCTGCTGAGTGCTGATGACTTCATTTCTGTCACTATCGTCTGATCTCGTCCGAACGTGCGTGTCGTGGACCTGAGCCTGTTGCCGCTCAATTTCATTTGTTTCTTCTTCACGAGGCGTGTAATACCTGTCTGACCCTTCTGTCAGAGGGAAAAGATTAAAAAATATGGATTTTACTTATATGAGCACAAATTATTAATCAATGCTTCTCTATACCTGTTAAGTAATTAAAACTAAAAACTCAGTACTCTTTGGGCACAGGTTTGTGACACAAGTTCATGGTTCTGTGTACCACACTGAAGTGAAGTACACATGATAGCCTTTAAGCCCTTATTTTTTTATTTGTTTGTGTGTGTGTGTGTTAGTGTCTAGCTAATATTCAGAGGACTCAGCTCTAATCTTTTTACAGTATGGTATCCATGGTTTTTTTTTTTTTTTTATTAAAATGCCTTGAAGCTGACCTTGTTATATAGTAACATCGGGGGTTAGGAAGTGCACGTTTCTCTCCCACAGGAAGTGCACATTTCTCTCCCAAAGGAAGTGCACATTTCTCTATCACAGGAAGCCCACATTACTCTCCCACAGGAAGTCCACATTTCTCTCCCACAGGAAGTGCACATTTTCCCCTTAAAGGATGGGCATACTCTTGCTATCTGTATTTGTTACAACATCAACTTCCAGAATGTTTATTTCTTTTAGGATAACTTAAAAAATATTTATCTTTAAATTAGAGGACAGTTTCAAGCTTGGAATTTCAAATCACCCCCATCCCTGGTGTGTACTATGTCAAGAGTCCATTTTGTGTCACTCCCCTGCCGCTGGTGTGAACTATGTCAAGAGCCCATCTGTGTCACTCCCCCACCCCTGGTGTGGACTGTGTCAAGAGCCCATCTGTGTCACTCCCCCACCCCTGGTGTGGACTGTGTTAAGAGCCCATCAGTGTTGTGCTGTAAAAAGGTTTTCACTTGTGTCCATAAACTCAAAACTTGGAAGAAAGGTGGGAATACAGAGGAGTGTCAGTTTTACAACACTCATGAAGGGCAGAGAGGGTGTAGCTTTGGGAGTGGAATCTACCAAGACCATCACAGAAGGAGAACATGCTGCAAAGTGGCTAGGAATTCAGACAAGAACATACAATATGGAAGAAGAATGGGTGTTTCCTGTCTGCTCATTGCCACTAAGGAACATTCAGTCAATAAGGAAAACAAAGACATGAACATGAACACTGAGCATCGTTCAAGACTATCTATATGAATGATTTATATTAAACCAAAAAATGCAAAGCAGAAGGTAAAATGTGACCAAAAGGATGTCCAAGTTGATGACTTTTCATAAATATTTGTCATATGCATATCCACAGGCATTGTTAATAAGGCATTATATATATATTTACATGTTTTCAAGACAGGGTTTCAGCTATTCCAAGCTGACCTTGAACTTGCTGAACAGTTGAGGATGGTTGAACTCCACCTTCCTAGTGCTGAGATTAAAGGTGAATACTACCGCTCCTGTGCTAGCGATGCAGCTAGGCAAGCAGTCTAGTACCTGAGTCTCATATTTACATGTTAAGACGTCAAATATACTTGACGGCACAGATTTAATAAGTTGCACAGCATGGCTGCATTTTTAAAATTGTTTTGGCATATGAAATATAGTCTATGGTGAGAAATGGGGATGCATTCTGACTCATGATTCATGGATCAGTACAATACACAGAGACAAACTTTTGTCCAAATCCTCAAAGAACTAAAAATGAATTAAGTTAAATTGCCAGATTCTTAAAAATGACAGTTATGGAGAAAACACTCAAGGACACATTAATATGATTCTTAAGAAATAGATTCTTACTCGGAAGTTACAAGGGGGTTCTAGAAGCAGTTGTCTAAAACCCTTGCTACTGTCCTGTAGGCACATGACCTAGTCATAAGGAGTTCACCGCAATAATCTTTTTAAAATAGTTTGAAAATAATTATTCATACTTAAAATTATTCCCTCAAAATGTTTGAATTAGCACTCTATAAAGCATTCATGTGATAGCCAATGTGGGTTTAGACTTCTTTTTAATTTCTCAATGCTGGAGATTCCACCGAGCACCTCCTGCACCAACATGAGCCAAACACTAGCCTTTGGCCACACCCCCAAGAATAGGCCCCACGATGCAAAGCTAGATAAACAGAGGCTTTAAAGTGAGAACTACAGCCACACAACACTGACCTTTGTAGCACAAGTTTTCTCTACAGCCTCCTCCGAAACTGGGTGGGCAAGCAGAGCAAGGCCGGCCATGTTTGTAAGGTGCATGGCCCCACCAGTTTCCCCTGAAGAAATGATAGAGATGATCCACTCCATTAATACATCTGATAGCATTACTAAGATATTACAAACATCACTACAGAAGCATTGGGGGAGTAATAGTGCATACTATTAGGATATAGGCCTTTATATATTTTAGTTATGAAATCGTTTGGGTCTAGGTTTACATACAGTTAAATGTCTCATTGTTATTAAGACTTTTAAAGTAACTTGAATTGAATTCTATTAAAAATTTAAAATTCAAACATTTACAGAAAAAGTGAATTTAAATAGATATTTGCCTATTTCGTGTATATCAATAATTTAAGTTTGAGTCTCAGAATTGTTTTGTGAAATTCTAACATAATCATTCAAGTCTTCATTACACAGGAAAATATATTTGTTTCTCAACTAATGCATAGCTGAAAAAAAATCTCTCATCAAAATTACTAAATATGAACTATACTGGTATAATATATGAGGTTGAAAAACATATAAATGTGTTTTATGACTTTAAGGAAGATGGCAGGTTCAAATCTGCCATTCCCTTTGAGCAGTGAAGAATGCACTGAACAACTACAATCACTGCCATGGGAGATGAACGGAACTAAGCAATACACTCTATGAATATACCTTGACAATGAGAAAAATCAGCCTTAGGAAACTATTTTCACATTCGGAAAACTTTCCACGAGACACCCATGTCTTGCCCCACTCACTTGGGAGAGTAATTGCACACCAAGTAGACAGCCTTGGGCCATATCTGTCCCCAGATGTTCATGTTGTGGCACAGATTGATGGCGCAGCCTATCCTGCTGCTAGTCGCCCACACCACCTGTGATAGAGAAGAGAGGCTCAGGCGGGGTGGAAGTGAAAAGAAACAGCAGTGCATCAAAGAGAGACGGACATAGCAGAGCTGTGGCAGCCAAGACTGATCATCCACACTGGAGTGAGAGCTGTCAAACCAGTAGCTTGCCAAAGATCTGGGTTTGGGATTGTTATTCCATTCATAAAAGAGATTTGCAGGTCAATAGCTCTCTCTGCAATGCAATGTCAGCATTTTCAAAGCACAAACGTACTAAATAATTCAAAACTCTACCTCCAGCTTATGCTATCAACATTTCTATGAAGAAGTTAACTATCCAAAGTAACGGAACTCTGTATCTCAAATCAGAAGTAAAAGTGGAGCTCTCAGAGGCTCTCCACTCCAGAACTCAGGGCAGCAGCGACCTCTGCCTGTTTGAGCCCGCCTTCCTTCATTTTATTTAGAGATTAGGAATATACCCAATACTAAATGTGAACATAAAATACAATATATATTTTTATATATAATGTACATATTATAAGTCTTGCATATATGTAAATAGTAAATGTCAATGGTAAAGTATATTTTGGCATCAAATTGATTAAGAAGATGGCAAACTGCTCCTCCACCGTATCTATTAGAGCCATAGTAAAATATTTCACATGTAAAGTCATTAAAATAATCTTTTTAAGGAAGTATTGGGACTTCTGTGATGATAATCACATTAAATAGTACAAGAAATACGCATGGTTGTATGTTCTTCTCTAGTTCAGTAACTGAATTTGGAGGAGGCAACTGCAGGTCACACAAAACATACCTGAGTGTAGTGTGTACACACGGGGCCAGAGCATCTGAAAGGACAATACGGGGTGCACTCATGTTCATATGGGTAGCTGAAGTCTCTCACTTCATCATACCACGCTTGCACATGAAATGTTGGGGGTCGATATCTGTTAGAAGAAAAAAAATCACAAGAAACAAGAAAAGTTGGGGGAAATGTAAAACCAATTTAGATTGGCAAATCTTGACAGAAAGCTCCTTCTGAGTAAGCTTACATATACAAATGATGCAAAAATAATCTAGGAAGTCCGTGGCTATTCTGGTAGGATATTGAGTTTCCTTTGTTTTGTGGTTAGCTCTTTTACTCTCAGGTACTAAAGACTAGAAAATTTGCAGTGGTAGATTAATGAACATTTCATTCATAACATTTGTGCTTCCAGAAACAAAAAGCTGTGCCTTTCACTACCTTCCCCAGTGGGCTCCCAAATTCTGTCCAATGGAGGGCAGCAGGCTTGCAGGTCCATGTTCCCACAAACATGTTTCAGCCCAGGATTCTGCAGATCTTTCCAGCTCCACATCCCACGTCTACAGGGTACACAGAAGAAAACACAGACATACAATATGCACGTTGGACATTTCTTCAAATACAAATTAGTTGGTTCTATTTTTCTTTTTTCTTTATTAAGTAAAAACACATCAGTCTGGTTTTTTCGTCATCTATAACCCTGAGTTTTCCCTTCCTGCTCAACTGCCTTGACTATATCTTTCCCTCTCCTAATGAGTCTATACATTTTTAGAATTGTCAGAGTGATTGCAAAGGCATTTACTGGACTCCTCTGCCTAAAATGTGGCCAACACAATCCCACAGGTTTCTACTGTAAGGGCTCCTTATCTAAAGCATGCTATACCTGTAGGGCTTGTCCTGGTCTAAACATCCTTTGGTAATTTGCCAGGCAGACCTCAATTCTTGGCTTTCTATCCTCTATTACCTAATATAGTCTCCCATTACCTCTCCGACTCTCTCAGAGAGCCCTCCCTGGGCTCTCAAAGCTTTGTTACATTCCTTTCTTTGGCACTATTACCCTGCATGGCAATGCTTATTTACATGTCTACTTCTCCCAAGGGACGATGAGTTGCCTGGAGGTAGTCATGCAACTCTTCTTGGTACCTTTGGCCTATTTTCTGTGTCCATAATATAGACACAGTGACAAATAAGTACATGTTACATACTTGAAAAAAAATAATGAAACCGACTACAATAAAGTATATACAATCCTTATTTATGAAATTCAATGAAGGTGACTGGCTCATTTAGAAAATAATTTATAAAGAACCAAAATAGAAAATTGATAGCTTAGTAAGTTTTCCAAGGTCTGAGTTTAGTGTTTAAGTTGTTACTGATTCAAAACATAGGCTGTTGTACTAGACATAATATTAAAATCACAAACCATGTAGAACTGAGTTCTCTGGCCCTTTCAGAACAGAACTCCACAAGATAAAATGACAGGAAAACAGGCCCAGGAATGGAAGATTTGAACAGTTTCAGGGATAGGGTTGCAGAAGAGCAGACAGAACAAAACAATACATACAAGTATTTAGACACCTCGAAGTCGATTGTTGACTGAAGGTAAGCTGTCAGGGAAAAGATATGGCAGAGCCATACAGTTACCACAAAGGCATAAGAGAAATGGCAATCACGTGTCTGTGTATTCCTTTGGTAGAATGTCACAAGATTGCAACTTGCACAGTAATAGTGGTAAGCACACCAAGTACAGTGTAAGAACATACAAAGGCAGTTAGATCTAAAGAAAAATACACAGATTGGTAATTTCAGAAAATGATACAAAACAGTGAGAATAATAAAGAGTTCTAGAATTATTAAAACTGGGAGGGACAGAAACAATGAGATGGCTTTTTTTTAAAGCCATGAATCATAAAGGCTGAAGGAAAGAGAATGGTGAATTCAACTACAGCAAGAACAAAGAGATTTCAGGAGTAGGGAGGTAATGATGCCACAAAGAGATCAAGACAAGAGACTGGCTAAGTAACAATACATGAATAAGAGCAATTCCACATCAGGAATGGAGAAATCTGGCCGTAGAGGTCAGAAAGTGAATGGAAGTCAAAGTCAATCATGCTGACTCTCCCAACATTTAGGAGAGTGGTGTTGGAGAAGCTAAGAAAGGGGAGAGTCAGGGTCTAAGGAAAAGTGTTTGCTTTCTGTGATTTTATAAGATGAAAGAACTCTAATGCGACCACAGACTGAAAGATTCTATTAAGAGATCCTCAACCCTCCTACATACACACACACACACACACACACAGGAGCACAAACATGCACACTCTTTCAACACACTCATATATACACATACATATTCCTACATACTCAAATACACAAATGCGCAAACATATACAGGGATGGAAATCTTTCTTCCTCATCACATAATCTTTCATAAATGAATATTTCTTCTCTTTCAATTGTGGATTTGAAATATGTAAAATGCTTTCCCAGTCACAAAGTAAAATTTTGTAATAAGTAAGTATATTCTTAATATAGTATACCTTTATTATGTACCAGGAATACAAAAACGTCTTTACATTCAACCAAAAACTAAAGTGATGCAAACAATAGTTGGTTTTTACTCTGGATTAATATCAAATATTCCAAATAACCATAGACATCAGAAGTATATGCTGCCAAAATATTAAACAGGTAAGTACTTGATTTGCAGATATAAACAAACTATTAACTAATTTCATTATTTGTTTAAGTTAAATTACACATTTTAATTTATAATACAAAATATTCAACTCATTGTTGTTATCTATTTAACAAAAATTTACACAATATAATGAATTTGGATGAAGTCCTAGAGAATGGGCAAAATGCAGTCTTCTTTGTACCAGAAAATGTGAAAAAATAATCACTTTCCCAATAACCAGATTTTCAGGCAAAGTAGAGTGTCCTTAAAAGACAAAGGTTTTGTCTTCATTCTTAAAACGGTGCTTTAAATCACATTACAAAACCACACCAGCCCATAGGTTTTCCAGTAGGCCAACCTCAGAAAACAATCCAGGAACAAGAAAAAAATCACAACTAGAACTTACTTGGCTAAAACATAAAGTATTTAGAGAGCATTGTATTGATATTTAAAGACATTGTAGAATTCCTATCTCCCCCTTACAAGCAGAGCCGCAGCAACTAGCTTCTAACAAACGGAATGAGACCCTGAGAACACTGGGGTCAGTTATGAAACAGAGCTTCTATTTGGTTCTCTTTTCAGATACATCTTGACTAACTTGAGCCAACACATTATGCAGCCAACCACAGAGGAAAATTGGCGGGAAGGCCACTGTGGAAGGACCACACAGAGGGAGCAGCAGCTGTGTGATTTCTTGGCCCTGACTTGAGAGCGGAGAGCATACAGACCCTCAGGTGATAGTGGCTCAGATCCAGTAAATAAGTGAGCACTGCACACCCACTACCCTCTCCTAAGGACCACCCAGGGGGCCCACAGAGAAGACCTGGAGACTGCTGAAAGCCAATTTCGTCTTGCTTTGCACTTGACTGTATACTCTGGGTTGTGAGGCTTTCCGTAGAAACTGGAACGTTTGAGAAAGGATATACAACTGCTTCTAAACTCATAAATCTGTGTTTTCCAAAACAGTGTTTATATCTGTTACAGTAAAAATGAAATAAATTTTAAAACGTGCTCAAACATATTAGATTAACCTTCCTTAACTACAAAATCTGTCAGATGAAATACAAGGTAATTCAGAAAGATGTTGTTAAAGACTAAAATCCAGGACATACTATGGATAACTCATACATAATAATATATGAATATATGCACATCTATTTATATATATGTAACAACAATTAGTGAAAAAAGAGGCCATGATTTTGAAGAGGAGCAAGGAGGAGTTAGTATATGGGAGAGCTTGGAGAAAGGGAAGTGAAGTGGGGAATGATGTGATTACATTATAATATCAAAAAGAAGAAATAACATTTTAAAAGCATCTAAGTATTTTTTAACATGTTAAAAATATGAGAAGTGAACAAACTTCATTTATAATCATGTTTATGTAAATATATTTATAAAATCATATTTGAATATAAGGAGTATAGCAGAGAATCATGTAACTAAATGTAATTTTAAATCAATATTCAAAAATATTAATTTATAAACATTTAAAGTGATTACTTGTCTAATCATATCTAAGTGTCTAGATCATGACCAACAATGTAAATTTTAAAAAATTTCTAAATAAAGTGTTGAAAATATGGCTGCCCTGGAAGAATACTACAAAGGAATAATAACAGCATAGTACATATACGGGTGCTTTTGGGTACATGGGTATTTTCATTCTCCAACATATTTCAGGCTTTAAGATTACAATAATTCTTACCCATACTAGTTAAATGTAGGTTGGACTCTACCCATTTCTATTTAAATTATGGTTGTAAATCAAACCAAGATGTCTTAAGAGGCCTTTTTTTCTCCCTCTGAACTATTCACCCAGCAGTAATTTGAAGTCAACTTACCCAAAATTATCATTTCTTCATAAAATGGGTGCATGAGGTATGTTGAAGAGAAAATATGTTTTTTTCCCAGCTACATATATAACACACACCCTATGGGAAAGAACTGTTACATATTCCTTCCAATTTGGAGATGACTTCAGGTTTTTAAGGACTCTGCCTAACTTGTTCTAAAAGACTTTGTCGCAAGAGGGAGCAGACAGTAGGCTCAGAAGTGATAGAGATGGAGAAAGCAGCATTGCCCTGAAGCAATGAATGTTCTTAGTAGGGTTTCCTGGAAACATCTGAGAGATGTGATTTCTCTCAGAAATCTCCTTTCAAACAAATCCTTGGTGACCTTCCAGAAAGCAGCAAACTAACCATTTAGAACAGTATCGTCTCGTTTTAATTTCTGCAATGGAAACTTAGTATGCAGATAAACTCAACAGACAATTTCTGTGGTCTAATATTACATAAATACCATGTTCAACACCAAAGAGTTGTGCAAGACAGGACATACTGCCCTTGCGGGGTAGAGTAGACATTAATCTGACACTATTTTTCTATACATATATACATTTTTCTACAGAATTTGTGTGCATTAATCTCATGTCACTGTCAAGGCCTTTATACCAACTTTCCTTCCTGCTGGCCCTCTACAGTTTTCACTATCAAATGTTCACACATTTAAAGGACTTCTTATCAAAATGCAAATGTCGTCTTAGTTGTACAGGAGAGCAGTTATGACATGTCCAACACATGGTGCCAGGACCACTAAGAACACAAAGAAGCAGGGCCTACACCTGTCCATTCATCTTTCTTGAATGCTGAATTCATTAGTGTTTCTACAACAGGATTGGTCATTCGTGTTTTTTCCCCTTCATTACTCAGTTGCCCCAAAGGAAAGTTTGTTCCAACACTCGCTTTATCATACCGTCCTCTTTATAAGTTTAAACACACAATTTATCAATTGTTATGTCTTCTTTCTCTTTCTCCATTGTTCTGAATCTAATTTCCAGATGAGAATTTGAAAAACAGAATCCTGTTGTGTATGTCTTCTGAGTTTTCTGTGTCTCCTAATCTATAACTTGACTAACATATAAGGGTTATATGTCTGACTGTCAAAGGATGCTTTCTGCTTCCCATCGCACCAGATGCCCATGGTGGGCAGCCACTTAGTTCAGAGACAGAATGTCCAGGGTTCATGTCTCAAACATACTTGGGGTTAAGTGCAAGTGGTAGAGTAATCATAATGCAAAAAAGTAAAGCCCGTAAACTTGAATTCTTTTTGTGAATGCTATTACTTTTGTATAGTAAACCAAAGACTACAAAGCGTCCATTATTTTTATTGACATTTTACTGGGAGGGAAAGAATTTGGATGGGAGATATAGCCCAGTAGTTAAAAGCATAGGCTGCTCTTTCACAGGACCTGGGTTCGATTCCCAGTACTTCACGGCAGTGAACAACTATCTGTAGCTTCAGTTCCAGGGGATTGAGCACCCTCTCTGGTCTCTGGAGGTACTACATGCAGGTGCTGCACAGACATATTGGCAAAATACCCACACACATAAAATTTTTTCAAGAGTCTTTTAAAATGAAGAGTAGTTTAGTCTTTAAAAGTGCCTTCTAGATATTTTAGGAGACCATAGTAATTAGGAAAATTTTTGAGTAACTGAAAAAGCACAATCTGGGATAAAGCTTGTATTAGAGTAAAGCACTGATGGCATAAGTATGAGGATTTTTCATTCAGATTCCCATAACCCACATAAACACCTGGAAGCAAGGCACATGGGATCCCAGTGCTGGAAAGGCAGAAACAGAAGATTCCTGCAGCTTGCTGGCCAGCCATTCTAGGTAAAGCAGTGAGTTCAAGGCACTTTAAGACTTTATCTCAAAATCAGATGCATAGGGATAGACAAAGACACCCAATGTTGGACTCTAGCTTCCACATGCACTTGCACTCACATGTGCATATGAACACAAATATTACATACATAAAACAAACAAAAACAACAATCTAACTGATTAGCCCTTTACATCTTGATCTGCGGGTATGGGATCAATTTGTGACAATGAATTTCTTCATTAGGTTTATTTATAGCCCAATAAATTTTATAAAATCAAACCTAGAAACATGCAGGATTGGAAAAAATTCTCGCAATAAATTACAGTATCTCCTTACATATTAAGTTTACATGCTGTATTAGTTACTTTGTTCATCATTGGGACCAAAGAATCTGCCAGAAACAATGTCAAGAAGGACAGCCTTGTTTGGGGTCATGTTTCTGAGAATCATAGTCCACCATAACAGGGAAGGTGTGGTGGAATGGTTTGGTCTGTGACAGGGTGACCACAGAGCAGTAGCTTGTTACATGACAGCAATTAGAAGGCAATGAACCAGACGGGAGCTGAAGTTGGCTTGGCCTTCAAGTACCATTCCTAATGGCTTCTCTTTCCCAACTTTCCTCCATGTTTCAAAGATCTTATAATCTCCAAGAACAGCACCATCACTTGATGGCCAAGTGTTCAAACACATGATCCTGGGGTAGCATTTCACAATCAATCTATAGGGAGTACCAATTTCTTAGATTTTTGAAAGTGAATGAAAAACTAATTGTTTGTATCTGCTGTACCTGGAAGTGCCTTGTTTTTTTTTTTTGAGGACTAAAAATGAAAAAATTATTTCATAAGTTAGTGAAAGAAAGCTATGAAAAGAAACTAAAACCACAATTTACCCAAAAAACTTCCATTTAAATCAAAACCAATATCAGAATCATTCAAATACAAGTTTACACTCTTTCAACAAAACTTCTGTCTTCACATTCTATGATATCTGTATTAATAATTCATCCCTAAAAGTGATAAATTAGTATCTTTCCAGCTCATGAGAGCTACATAAATCCTATATTCTCAGTTTTCATTGATTGCTAGGACAATTAAAACCAGTTTGATAAGTAGAATATTTTCTGTGAGACTTCTAAGGACTATTGAAGTGATAAATGGTGATAATAAATAAGGACTATGATACTTTCTATGTATGTGTATGAATGTACACACATACATATGAATATATACTTTATATTTATATACTGTGGATATGTGAAGAATGGCTTTCAAGTATTTCTGTTTGAGAACAATTATGATAAGCAGTCTTCCTTTATCCATGCATAGCCATCTCATATCCTGCTAGGTCTGCACTACAAAGGCCCAACTCACACTTAACTGTTACCTGAGCTCACTTGTCCCTTGGATTCTGGCTGTATTTAATCAATGAAAGACAGGGGTTAGTCAGAGAATATATATATTCTCTCTCCCGAGCCAAGTCCTTGTCCACGGTGTCCTCCAACATAGCTCCGCATCCCCAACCCAGGTCCCACCATAGTGTAGTCCCACTTTGGAACTCCTAGCAGTGTGAAGCAAGTGAGCTTGCAGTAACTCAAATCCCACTTACATTCAAGTCCAAGACCCTTGCATAGAAGAACCAAAGATGCTATTTCCCAGTGAGACACCCCCCCCATCATGCCCTCTTCAGTCTTGTGTGCTCAACTCAGCTCATGTATTTTGCTCTAGAGAGCACCAGGAAAATCAAAAGCATTTACACAAAAGAGAATCTGTTCTCTTTATCAAATAAATCCAACTGCTTCCATGCTTATGGCCTCGAATTTGCGGCTGGAATAAATGAACTGACATTGTAGTGGCAATGCTTCCTCCTCTTATGCAAGTCCTTGCCTTAACTTGAACACATTTTCCTCTTCAGTGAAGAGCAAAAACTTTCCCATCATCCCCATTAGTCGCCCTCTCATTTCTCTGTCTTTGTAGCAATATCTCAAGGAGTTAAGGTGACTTCACCACCTGCTCATCTCCCTTTTTTCATCTCTTCAATAGAGCTTCTGGGCACCCCTCGCCTCTGACATTAATGAAAATTACCAGTGGCTTCTACAGTGACGAAACCATTGCTCATTTGTCTTCACCTTATGAGCTTTTCAACAAGACTGACAGACTGTTGACTTCTTTGTCTTCTCCTCCTGCCTCAAGGGATAGCTGTGTATGCCATCTGTTTCTCTACCCATGGCTGAGTCTTTGCATTCAGCTCCTTTGCTGCCCTTTCCTTCGGTTTAACACCCATTGGTTGTGTTTCAGGCTCAATCCAAAGCACTCAATGGACAAAGGTGTCCATAACAATATTCTCTTTGATTCGAGCTGTTTCACACTGCATGACTCTTCACAATATCAACATCCATCCTCTAACTTTTATCCCAAGCCCCATCTCTTCACTGGACACTAAATAGAATCAAGAAGACAAGACGTCAAACTCAGTCTTGTCCTAAAAGACCTTATGACTTCATTCTCACCTTGTCCTGTTTCTCCTTATGCCACAGAAAGTGCAATGAACTATGCTTTAAACATCATCTCGAATTCTCCTTAGCCTTTGCCCTTCAACATAAAGTGAGTCACCCATATCAATGAAGCTTATTCTGAAACTACCTGCATCATTCCCTCTCTAGCAGTCTCATGCTGGTCCAAACCATCTCGCTTAAGATGAAAGGATGTCTTCCTAAGTTAAGTCTCCACCTTCTAGCAGACCATGGTCTACCAGACAATAGGAGTAATTTTATGAAATTTCACAACACTTTAAATAAAGGACACACCAGTCTCTTAGAAGAAGCTGCCAATGGGTTTACATTTTGCTAAGAATAAAAAAATCCGATTTTCTTTTTATTTGAGACACAAAATGTTTCGAACCCATGCTTACATATCTATATAATTTTTTTACTGCCATGGTTGTTGAAGAAGATTCAGTCACCTTGAACTACTTTGTAAAACTCCAGTTATATTCCATCTTATTCTGGAGTGAAAGGTTTTGTGCCTGTTGTTTCTTCTGCCTAGTCTGATGGCCTCTGCATCCATGTTTAGCTGAAGCATTGTAATCCTGCTGTAAATGAAAGGCTTTCCTATGCTGTAATACTGATTAATGGTAGCTTAGTTTCATGTCTATCATTTTTTTTGCACTTCATTCACCTTATGTTTGTGAACTTGGTGATTTTCTGAACATTAATACTTTTCTGAAACTCAAGTAAAATGTCTGGAGCAAAAAACAGTGTTAAGCCAATGTCTACTGAATATAATGAAATCCTGAATTTATTTGTATTAATACAAATAAATTGTTTCAACAATTTTAAAAACCTTGTTACCTAATTTTAAAATTATAAAGACAACAAATACTCAGAAGAAAAGTAGACACATATACAGCAGATCAGTGATTTTCAGTCTCTCGGTCAAAACCCCGTTGATGATTGCATATCAGATCTCCTGCATATCAGCTATGTACATTACAATTGATAAAAGTAGAAAAATTACAGTTATGAAATAGCAATGAAATAATTTGATGACTAGTGGTCACCACAGCATAAGTAACTGTGTTAGGGTCACAGCAGTAGGAAGCTTCAGAACTGCTACCTTAGACAGACTTGATATAATATATTGTCAATAAAATACCGGGAATGTTTTGAATATATAAACTCATAACAGGACCGAGTAAATAAATCTGAACAACAAAGAGAAAATGGTCCTGAATTACCATCATTCTTGCTGTGATTATATTTGGATAAATGAATATTTTCAATTTTTCATAAAGGTACACAATAAAGACAACTGAATATGCAAAGAAATTGCATTTTCATATAAGCTATGACTAAGTTTGAAATGTGATCTCTAACTGAAGTTGAAAACTTTCGCCTTGAAAAGATTTAGCACTGTGAACACTATCAACCCATATAAAATGTTGCTTAATTAGAAAGAAAATAATAATAATAATAATAATAATAATAATAATAATAATAATAATAAAAGACATGTTACATTCTTCTATCTAATTCTTCTTTGAACAGCTCAGATTTCTAGTGGCTCCCACACAATCAAGTACACCATAGAGCCTTCTTGTTGTCATTGGATTTTGGTTATTAAAGCATCATTTACAAGTTACTTACCTTCCTGCTTTTCTCCACTTAGTATTCGGTCCAACCCATTTCGTTCCTCCTCTCCATTTTCTCTGCAGTTCCTTCCCGCTGTCCACACCTCTAGTTTTCAAAAGGTGTCAAGAGCTCATGTCTTGAATGTCTCTATCTATAGAGATCTTAGCTCTCTTTATGACTTTAATGTCTGTATGCTAATTAACCACACCTTCACAGTGCAACCTATACATCATTAACCTACTGATGCATGTCTTAACCACATCCTAATAAATTCGCTTTGGTATTTATGCAATGTCCAGCTAAGCTCTAGCCTCCTCTAACCACAGATGTTCTATACTAACTATTCCCATTTTAGAAAATAACATCTGCAATGATGCCAGTTTTTCAAGCAGGCACAGTCATTTGCCACATGCAAAGCATAACAATACTACTTTAAAAAATGAACTCAAATGATCCACCCCTGATATCACAATGAAGATCTGAACAGAAACTGGCCTCTGTGCTGTACTGTCTAGTGCTAAAGTTTTCATCTTCGGTTACAGAGGAAGTAAGAGACAACTTTGGATTTAGAGAGAGGAGGTCAGACCAGGTAAGCAAACAACTAGCCACTCAGTTCTGAAAGAAGAAGAGATAGAGTGTGGTTCAGCCTCCTTTAATCTCTTGGGCTTGTATTGAATAGAATGCAATCAGTGATTTCTAGAATCTTTACAGCGTTCTGAAAGTCTTTTCAACTTTGTAGGATGCATAATGTTTTCTATTCATGAGTAAACCAGAGTGGTAACTACCACTAATTTTCAAAATTCTCCATGATGGATTGGATAGACAGGTCTTTCACCAGGAAAGGGAATTCTGTCTGCGGGCAGCCTTCTAGCCGAGTCAACTCTATGTATTTTGGAACAAGGCTTCTTTGAATTTTTCAGGATAAATGAACTGCAACGAGGTAATACTCATATTCCTGCCACTTCTCACCACCTTGACACTGTAACCCACTTCTGGTCACTATCAACTTGCCAACTGCTGCCATAACATCGTATTGTTGTACACAGCTGAGTTTCAGGCACCTACAGCCCATTTCCAGGGGAGTCAGGAACAATCCTAAAATCACTCCCTCTTCTATTCAAATACTCAAATAGCTAATCATACTGATTAAAGGTGACTCATAACATCTCCCCAATTAAATATCTGTCTTCATTTTCTATTCCACTCCCCAGGGGTACTCTCTCATCAATATGGGCCAATTTGTTGATAGTAGTAAAATCTCCAAACCTCTGAACCTTTTCTTGCTAAAGGCATAAATAAGTAGCTTCTATTTGAGAGAACATTTAATTTCTTTATTATATGTATTCTTTACTGTTGTCTCAGATATTCTTATGCATTCTTCCTCCTATAACTTAATTTAAACACATTTTAGAATTTACTAGTATTCAAATACAAATATTCACTGAATAGATAATTCTTTTCCAGATGTAGGCACTAAGTTATAAAGAAAGATAAATATGGCATAATCTTAACCCATCTATGAATTCAAAGTCTTTGAAAGGAAATAAGACAAGTGTATATTTCACTGAAATTTTACTATAAATAGGGTACAATAAAATACTCTAGAATGGGGCAGAAGAATGGGCACATGGGAAAATGCTTTAGAAGAAGGATGACATCTGAGCTCAATTTTGAGGGGTAAACTGGAAAAGGTGGAACACAGGAATCCAGATGTAGATGCTGCAGCAGGAAAAGCAGCTGCAGGAGCAAGTCCTTCATGAGGAACAGCTTCATAAAGTGTGGCAGCGTGAAAACAGGTAGCTGAGGGCCCTGGTGCAGTCTGCAGGTGCTCCCTTGCTTGGTTAATTCTAGATACTTCTAAACCATGGAGGAGTCCAAAGAACTTTTGTTCAACTGAGTGACCAACACAGACAAGCTGAGGGGAATTTCAGCAATACCAGTCAAGAACTAATGTGATCTATGCTATGCAACAGGGAAGAATTCATGCAGCCTGCTAAAGGGGAAACTGTGGTGCCAAGGCAGGTTTGTGTCGAGGAACAGAGGTGACAATAGAATAGAAGAGATGGGCTGAAAGGCATTTGTAAGACAAATGTTATGAATGGATTAGCAGATGTGTCTCCATGGGCGTGGGTGTGCAAATCAGATTTGTGGACTTGAAGATGAATGCAATTCCTTGTCTGTTTCCGGGAGAGGATTGAACAGACGTCATAAGGTTCTAAGCTTTCTTTTGAAGTTACTGTGGAATGACTCTACATGGAAACCACCCCATTCATACTAGGAAACACATGAAGGAAATGCAAAGAGAGTTACCAGATGGAAGTATGGGAGATGGAGCCAGGCAAGTTTGAATTGATAAAGCAAAATCCAGAGAAGACCATTTTCAAGGTTAAAGAAAAGATGACCAAACTATACCGATGAGACATTGTAAATGTTGAAGAAAAGAATACGAACGAGCAAACTCTACCACAAAGTCGTAAACCCGCATGATGGCAGACAAGAAGAAAGCATGTTCGTTCCACAGAATCAAATATCAACTTCAATGCAACCTCTGGGCTTTGTATTTTTCCACCAGCTTTACTACTGAAGCAGCCAGGGCCCAGAAGGGTAGCAGACTATCAAAGTTCACATTCCAGTAAGCAAGAGGGACAAAATGGGAGCTTGCTGCTGTATACATCCAAAGCCAGTGTTTTTACTTGGTAATCCCCTGTTCCTTCATTTGATGCCCTAAGGCTCAATGCTCAACTCACCCTAAACCAAATGCAGGAAATCATGATTGACACCACTAATTGAATGATTCACAAACAACACTCACCTCACAGCTCCCCATGGAAAGCTCTCAGAAGAACATTCATTACTCTCAGTTCCCTTGGAATCACCCAGGGCATGATCAAAGAATATGGGGTCCCCATGATGTGAGGACTTCAAGCCTATCTAGTCTTTTTCCTCTATCAAACCATAAGCTCTTCAAGAAAAGACACAGCTTTCAACAATAATGTTTGAACTCTGCAAGTTGAGTGAGGATAAGGGCAGGAGTGTCAGTGTATGGCCTGGATATTGTAGAACTGAAATAGGAAACAATTATAAGCAAGGAGATTTGTTATTTCAACAGCTGATTTGAAAAGACATATAGAGTACAAACAGACATAGGAAGTTACCAGGAAAACGGGTCTATGGCTAACTTTTAGATGTGAGCCTTATTTCTTAAATTAATTTTAAATTATGGAGCTAACTATACTCTAAAAGGCTGATCAGTATCTGTACTTTCATTCCTATGAAGTTCATGAAGTCAAAAATTTTCCCAATAGTCACTCTTAATATCCCTTCAGATTATATCCTAAAATTAATATCTCCCAAATATTACAGTGGGGCACAGAGCTCTGTAGTCTGGTTAAAGCCAGCACACAGTTCCAGTGTTAGTAGTATCTAGGGCAACACAACATAAACCCTGGCTGTTTTCTCAACCTACATTTCAAGGATAGAAAGAAACCAATGAAACAAAAATAAAACCCAAATAAGCATCTCAGACTAGACCTCATAATACTCTGTGTAGTTATTGTTGGATTTTTGTTTTTATTTTGTAAGTAGACATGAGGGGAAAAAAATCACAGAATATTTCTTATGATTTGCATGTCAAATCACACACAGAGGCCCTCACATTGCCTTTTGTGAGACTGAACTCCAAAGTTCTTCCTTATTTTAAATAGGAAAGGACTGGAGAGACTGGAGAAACAGTTCAGTCCAAAAAATGCTTGCCACGGGCTGGAGAGATGGCTCAGAGGTTAAGAGTACTGACTGCTCTTCTGCAGGTCCTGAGTTCAATTCCCAGCAAACACATGGTGGCTCACAACCATCTGTAATAAGATCTGGTGCCCTCTTCTGGCCTGTAGGCATACATGGAGGCTGAACACTATGTACATAATAAATAAATAAATAAATAAATAAATAAATAAATAAATAAATAAATCTTAATAAAAAGAAAAAACCAAAGTGCTTGCCACACAGACACGGCACCTTGTTCAGATCCTCACGAGTGAGGCACTCTCTTGCTCCTGCGCCGAGCAAGGTGGTGTAAATCTGTAATGTGACCACTGGAGAAGCACAGTAGGATCCATGGATCTCATTGGCCACCTAGTCTTGCTGATCTGGAAATTTTCAGGTTCAATGAAAGACCCTATCTCAAAAAGTAAGACGAGATCTCCACATGCATGAACACAGCACTTGCAAGTGCTCCCACAAACACACATGTGCACGCACACATGAACATGTACACAAATATACGCCACATACACACAACCACACACACGTGAGGTCATTCAAGGTTAGCCATCGTGGAATAAATGTACAGTGGTCAACATAAGCTCCACTGTTTGCTCTCATTGAAGGCTCAGTAACAAAGGAAGGCAGAGAATTTTTCATCTTAAACTCTCCAAAATAAACATGATCTGTCACATCCTGCATGGAATTTTGATAAGAGTGAGCAATCGTTTCAGATGTCAAATGTAAACAGTACAGTGTAAGGAAGCCTAAAATTCCATTACTTTTTTCTGCAATGGTATATTGTCAACTTGTCAGATGTATCTTAAAGAACTAAACTACAGGGTATCTCAATGAATCAGCAGAACCCCTCCTGGCATGGCATTGGAGGAACTTGAAGCAGAGCCACATTAGCAAGTAGCCATTTATACGCCTGTCGTGATGATGCCAGAATTTCCACTTTTTACATGAGCCCTAATCCCCAGTTTCTGACGAAGCGTCTTGAATGCTGCCTGCTTTCTTTAGGGTAAAGTAGTTTTCATGTAAGAGTTAAAATAATGTAATGGACTATTTTGTAATGGGTCATGGGATGTTAGAACTGCCATGTGTCTAGAAATGTATGTGAAGAACTATCCCCCAGGACTGATGTAAATACAGGGAGAAAGGGACAGCTGGGGTGCACTGAAACTATGTCACCCTACAATGTGTCTAAAGGAGAATTTTGCTGATGAACGCTCATTAAATATGCTTTGATGACTAGAAAAAGGCAGCACGATTGATGTAAGCCAGACCCAGAAAGAGAAATACAGTATATACTTACTCATAAGCAGATAATAGACATAAAGCAAAGGGCAACCAGCCTGGCTATAACCCCAGAGAACTTAGGTAACAATGAGGACCATGAGAGAGACATGCATGGATCTGCCTAGGAAGGGGAAAAAAGACAAGATCTCCTAAGTAAACTGGGAGTTGGGGAGGGCAGGAGGAGAACAGAGAAGGACAGGAGTTGGGGAAAACTGTGTAGCACATTCCTATTCAAACAACTGAAATGAGAAGGATTTAATAACAACAACAAAAAAAGGATGAAAAAATATGTCATCATACGCTGTCATCAAAGTATTTGCTGTCAGACCAGTAGCAAGGTGCATTCTGGGTTCACAGGAGTATACAACACAGTTTGAAAGCCTGTGTAAATATGCAAATATGCTAAATATGTTAAAGAATTAACTTTGTGTCCCAAACAAGTTTATTTATATGAGGTGATTAGGGTCAAAGTGATCCTTTGGAATTTAAGTAATTGCCTAGGTTTATATTTCTACTTTGAAGCTTACAAACAATAAATACATGGAGGTATCCCAGGGCAATGACATTCTAACATAAAACAACTATAAAGTGACTTGCATATTTGCAAGAAACAAAAGTCCACTTGGGAACATACCTGTGCTCCAACAATACAGAGCTCTTCACAAAGTTCAACTCCACTGTGTACAGAGAGGTTCTACTGAGCAATAGGGCACAATCTTTCTACTAAGAAAATCGAAAGTCAATATGGAGGTCGGCCAGATGGCCTCAGCCAATAAGCACCAAGCTTGATGATTTGAGCTTGATGACCTGGATTCACATGCCAAAAGAGAGCCCTGACTCCTGAAAGTTGACCTATGACTGCCACCTCTTTATCATGGCATATGTAGACCCCCCTACACAAAAATAAATATAAATAATAAAAGACATCTGAAGTCAATACAGAGACCATTTAGACTGGGGGTAACCTTCCATCAGGGGAGAGCAGCGGATTTTAGAGTGCTTAGTAGGAAGAGTGGATTTGAAGGTGCTCAGGGTTGTGCTGAAATTGAGAGAGTTTTTAACAAGAGAGACATGAAAATATGAGTGTGCAGATAAGGGTATACTCAAAGAAAACTTTAAAAAATGAAAACAGAATAAGTGGTGAAAAAATTAAAGAACGGCACGAAGCAATTTGCATACGGTGCTGAATGGATCAATAAACGTTTCCTTGGCATATAGCATGTGAACAGTGTCTTACCATATACTCCATATTAGAGGCGGTTGGATACACCTGACTTCGCAGTTTATTATGGAGATCCAAGATGCTCTGCATGTCGTTGTCCGTGATGGCTCTTTTCCCTCTCTGCTTGGCTGTCCACCATTCACCGTCCTCATCCATGTACTTTTCCAAAAGTTTCTCCAACAAAGTGGCGTTAGGAACCACCATAGCTGGAACGGCTCTAGCCACGAAGAGCAGTGTGGTCACTCGGAGCCACTCCCGTGCAGTACACATCATAATGAATGGCCTCGGGGTTTCCCCGGGAAAATCTCCAAGATAGGCTCTTCCACGCCTTTTGGCTATAAGACATGTCATGTGATTAAGATGGATTTATTTTTAATAGCAAACTGCAACAAGTAAGCGCTCAGTTTTTGAGAACACCTTTTCTATAGCCCTCATTCCCCCACCGAGAATTTTCAACAACACACTGTTTGCATAAAATATTTTTCCAAGCTACCCATGAAGCCAAAAGTCAAGGGCGAAAGTAGCCAGAAAGCGAAGCTCAAGGTTTGAGAATAATTTCTGAATTTCAAGGTTTTAAAGAACACAGACTACATTTAGCCTTCAGAGAATACAATTAGTACAGTGTTTCATTTCTATCCAGAGGTTCTTTTTTCCTGTAGAAACTTTCAAAAGTTTTTGTTGTTGTTGTTTTTAATTTAAAACACAATAACCCAATATCTCATTTGTGGTTCATCGCTATTCATAATGTTCATAATGTCCATAATGGTCTGAAATTGAGAGCGAATTTTTACACTATTCATGCCTGTCCCACTGGTACCCGGAGAGGGCCCGGTGGAACACTGCGAATGAATGTCCAGGTCCCTGGAGCAACTTCTCTTTGACCTGAGCGCAGATGAAGAAATCAGTTACATTCCCTGCAAAGTTTGTGCCCAACTTGCAAACCATACCCTACCAAGAGCTCTCCTGGAGAACTTCAGAACAAGTTCCCTCGCACACAGCAGGAGCCCACAGTTCACTGAACCTGGCAAAGAGGGCGAGCCCAGGACAACGTGAAACCAAAGAAGTCATTTGCAGGAACTAAGCCAGGCTCATCTCTGTAGCCATGGATCCCCACCTATCCAGTCTGGGTCAGACTTTTCTCTCCAAGTTGGTGTTTTCCCTAGATCCTGTTTCCAAAAGGGGAGCTAGGAAAACCTGGCAGCTGGAACGCTCTGGATGCAGCTTTTGAATCGCCCTTACCTCTCCAGTGTGATGTTCCCCAGGAGAGCTGAACAGAGCAGGACGGCGGGTCCCAGCAGCTGTCCCCAGCCTCCACACAGGATTGCACAGACGAGGCGAGGGGAAAGGACCGGACCACCGCGGAACTCTGAAGCCCCTACCTCTGTGACTTCTCGCAATCCTGGGAGGAGAAGCGGGTGCAGGCTCCGAAGTTAGATAGCTGAGTGGCCGCGGAAAGCAGCTCGCTAGGAACAGTGGGCCCCCCTGTGTTCCTGAGCCTTTGGTGCTGGAGGAGGGGTGGGGCAAGAGGAAGGCTCGCAGCGACCGGCGACCTCGAGCTCCAGCCCGGTGCAGTCCCAGCGTGCAGAGCACAGACGCCAGGCGCTTCCGCTGCTCCCCAGCGCTCGCGGGCATTTATTGAGGTCCCTGCGCAGGCATGTGACGCCAGAGCCCTCCTTGCCCACCCCCACCTCCACCTCCACCCAGTCCTGGCTCGAGGCCCATGAGAGTTGACTAGCAGCAAGCCAGGAGCTTTCGTGGGCGTGCTCTGGGCCTCTGCGACAGGGGCGGGGGTGGTCTGGACCTTAGGAGGAGGAGAGCCCCTAACTTCTCCCTCCCCTCTCAGCTCTGCACCCTCCCCTAGTCTCTCTCTGATGAGGAGCTAAGATTCCTTGATAGTTAGGCTGCAATGGAGCTGGCCCCATTACTTGAGGTGGGTGGGCATGGAGGTGTCCTCAGAACCTTCAGTGTTGCACACACAAAAGGAAATCAAGGGGGCGGGATGAAGAGAGAAACTTGAAACTTTATTATTTGTTTTAATGTTGTCTTATGGGGATTCATAGGGCTCTAGGACCTAGTTTCTGGAAGGAAGAAGTCATTCTTTTGCTTCTAAGCCTTAACAAGGACCAGATGGAGAAGGGGGTTCAGACTATTGAGGTGGCTATTGCCTGACAGACCTCCACTTCATTCAGTCATAAAACATACAACATTGACTTCTCAATTGAGATTACAGCACTTGGCATTCATGAAAATAAGAGAGGGTCCTTTAACTAATTTACTTTTTGGTGAGAAGTGGAGTTCCCTCATTGCCCACGTTGCAACCTGAAGTAGAAATTTAGTAATTTTAAATTTATTACCTGTCGCCCTACTGAGTGCAGCGTTGTACATGTACATTTTAATCTTTAAGTGGGTTGTTTAATTCGCTTTGTATCTCTTCTTTAGTGAGTCCTCATCTCAATTTTCTTTTTTTTTTTTATATCTGGAGTATCACACAAAACCAAATAAAAACCTTGTGAATGGGGTTCTCAGATCATTCCAACCTCTACCTGCGTCTTTCCATTACCCTGTGCCTCCGTGTGGCCTGGCACAGGGAAGAATGGGAAACAGACCTATCAGGAGGAGTAACTTGTGAACCATATAGAACATTCTTAGGTGTAGACTCACAGTTTTTATCTTCGGGCTCTGAAACATAAAATGACTGTAAATTTGTAGGCTTGAAATAATTCATGATTCTCATGCCTGGCATTCAGAAAACTGGCTTTTGCATCCACAAATGATAGGTGACCTCATGGTACGAGTTCATCATAAAGGAATGGTGGAATTACTGAAGATGGAGTCGGTGTCTGTTGTGTGTATCACTGAAAACCGTAAAGGGAATTGAGTTAAAGCTATTGAAAGGAGTTGCATATACTTGAAATATTTTAAAAAGACTTTAGTTGGGATTAAAGAAATTAAAATGGCAAAAAAATTGGTAAGGAAATTATTATATTTTAATAAAAGAATGTCTTAAATATTCCCCATCTTAAACATTCACCTTTCAATAAGCTTTTCATTCTCAATTTAGCATGTAAACTTTCTTGAATACCCAAAAAGCATACTTTTTGTTTATAGTTGTAAAGTTTATCTGTAAATTGAAAAAAAAAACATCGTGTTCACATAAAATTCACATCAAAGTGGAACTGTTGATTTGTGGCTGAAGCAGACCCTTGAAAAGCCATGGTGGGTGGTAGCATTTCTACCTTTTTGTGGCATTGTTGGGTACCAGGCCAACATGGGGTCTCCCACCTCTTTATTACTTCCAAATCCACACACAGCCTCTGGTTTTACTAGAAGTGTCTTCCTTCTCGTGTGAAACAAAAACCTACCTTCTCCTGTGACTGGCTCTCATTCTAAGTGAGTCATCACAATAGATTGGTGGAGCCATGATTAACATTGTCAAGAGATGGTTCAAGCAATACTTGCTCATACTGCAAAAAGGGCAGGCCTGTAGTTAAGGCTGAAGAAAAGGGATAGAAAAGTTTTCTTTTGTGATAAAAGGAGGTCCATAAAAAATGTATTTTTAAGTGCCAGGTTGTGAAATTCATAAATACAGCTGATATTGTGCAAAGAAGACAGACAAACTAAAGACAACGACCTCTTTACCAGCAAAAGGAAAATGTGTCTCTCTTACCCTGCTATTGACACATCACAAGACCACTTCCCCTCTGTTTTCTTGTGTGAGACTATAACACATGTGTTAGCCACACCAGACTGGTTTGAGTGTTGAACTACTTGTAGTGCTTTGGCACTATAAACCACATCTTTCTGCAAGATGGTTCTTCTTTGGCCTGTGTCATATTCTCCATGCTGTAATTTTATGAGAAAGGAATTACCTTAATGTGTTCTAGCTAACCACTGAATTTCCAAAAGTGAGTATGTGTGGTAGAGATGACAGTCACTCCATCGGTTATGACTCCACATCTCATCTATCAGGACAGCTTTACATTTCTCCAGAGGATTTCTTGTGTTTGGTATTTTCAGAAATATAACTGGTGCTTATTTATTTATTTTAAAGATTTATTTGCTTTTCTCTTACATATATGAATAGGTGTTTGCATGTTTGTGTGTGTACCTGGTACCCTAGGAAGACCTGAAGATTATGTCAGATTCTCTGTAACAGGAGTTACAGGAGGGCGCTAGCCACCACATCAGGGCTGAGAACCAAATTCATGTCATCTCCTACAGCAGCAAGCGATCTTAACTCCCAAACCATTTCCAGCCCTGGACCCTGCAGAAAGAAGACTTGCCTATCCAAAAGTCATGAAGAAAACCCTACTATGTTACCTCTTAACCATATTTTTGCCATTTTTCCCATCACATCTTTGTTCCACATGAGATGGACTTTTTAGTATTCTGCAAAGATGAAACAGTTTAAATGGAAGTAGTTTTATAAAGAGCCACAATGATTGTCATCATCACTGGGATCGTTCAGAATAACGTTCAAATTTAAAAATTAAGAGGAGAAATAAATGCCATTGCAGACGCCAGGCATATTTTTAAGGTGCTTTATTCGGATTAGTAAAGACTAACCGTGCAGACCCATATTCGCGTCACTAGTTGGAAACTCCTTGAAGTGTGTCTCCGTGTCTCTGAAGGAAATCAGCCTGCTTTTAGGTTCGAATGAGACCCTTGATCATTATTTTGCAGTCTGGCTGCTCTTCCCTCACTAACTTCAGTAGCTCACTTGAAGTTATCTTCTCTCACGGTTGCGGCAGTCTCTGTGTATTTCAAAAGCATTCAGCAATTTCTGTGTGCTTCCCTGCCTTTCTTCATACTCTTGTCTGTGCAGGGAACCCTCAACCTTTTCGTCTCATGATCTCACCCAAACCACCCTTTTCCTCACGGGTTTTCACAGGTCCTCTCTGCCGTCCTCCTGCCACTTCACTGCCCTCTTTCTGTTTTTCAATTGATAACTGCTTAGATACTTGTCCTATTTCCTAGCAATGTGAAAAAATTCTTGGCAGAGTAAGTTTTGCGTGTGCATTGTTGTTTATGACACACAACTTGGAGTTTGTGGAATACAACACATGATTTTGGGAAAGTGAGTTCATTAGTTGCTTTAACAAAATACCAGACATATGCAACTCAGGGCGAAAGGACTTATTTGGGTTTACAGGACAGGGTGTATATAGTCTTTGTTATGACTGGAGAGCAGTTTAAACACGAAGTGTCTGGTCACAGATGTGAGGTGACGGGAAGCAGACAGCTATGGCCAGAAGGGAAGTCTAGCAATGACCCTTAAGGTCCAGCTCCAGTGGCCTCCATGTATCAGCTAACCCTAATACCCCAAAAACTGCACAACCTCTACACAGAGCATGAGCAGGCAAGGACCAAGCGTGTAAACACATTCAAACCTAACAGTCCATGTGCTCCGGGATGTGCATGGCAGACGGACTGGAATCCCTAAAGTAAACAGAGATATCGTGCTTGAGATGATTGTCACCTCAGATATTTCCTTGGAGCAAGACATCTATGACTGAAGTATGTGGGAGACAAATACTACATAGTGAGGAGCAATTCAGATGGTTTTGAATGTAAAAAGTAGACAGGACATACCAACTCTGGGAAATGTCTCCAGACCAAATGACATTAACAGAGTTTCAGTGCTCTCTGGTTAAGGAGTACTGCCTTAAGCCATTCTTTTAAATTCAAATACATGGACTCAAAGTCCCTTTTAAATAAATAAATGCATTGCATATCGAAACCATTTATTATTTTCCATAGAGCCTTCCTATTAGAAAAGCCACATTGTATCTCAGGAGGGTGCTGCATTTGCCTTATGAATATCATCTCCACTGGCAGATTATGTTTCTGCATATCATTGTATAGCCAAAATACATAATTATATCATCAGCAGGTTTTCATTTATCTAGAGCATGTCCATCTGTCTGTTTTGAGCAATGTGTTTTCCCTTCTTTAAATAAACATAAATTCAAAACTATTTTCAAATTAAAGAAGTTTCAGGAGCACATTGGGGATGACCGCTTGCTAGCTAGCCTGGCAGATGTGCTCCTCAGTGTGTTTGGGGTCCAGTCTTCCAGGCTCAGGGGAGGAACTGTTGAAGGAGCAGCACTATGACAGGGCAAGTCTCCACCCTTTCATCAGCAGAATTCATGGCTCAGGCAAATTTGGGCATGGAAGCCTCATAGCTCAGCCATCGTTAGCTATCCTGTGGAGAAATAGCTCAGCCATCGTTAGCTATCCTGTGGAGAAATAGCTCAGCCATCGTTAGCTATCCTGGGGAGAAATAGCTGGTGAAAGCCCAGGGCTCCACTTCAAATGACAATTTGGCAGAGCAAGAATTAAGTGAACAGAACATACAAGTCTCTAACATATAGATGAACTCTATGATTAAGAAATTGTGTATGAGCAAGGGGTGTGTGTCTGTGTGTGTGTGTGTGTGTGTGTGTGTGTGTGTGTGTGTGGTGCCTCAGTATTAAACATTCTTTCACTACATATAGATGAACTCTATGATTAAGAAATTGTGTATGAGCAAGGGGTGTGTGTGTGTGTGTGTGTGTGTGTGTGTGTGTGTGTGTGTGTGTGTGGTGCCTCAGTATTAAACATTCTTTCACTACATATCAAGGGAGTTACTAATGAAATTTTATTATAAATCAATGAATTATACATAAAACACTGGGGATATGGAAGAAATGAGCAACATTTTATTTGTAATACATAACCTCCAACTATTCTTCTGAGAATAAGCCTAAGAAATGGTATGGATCTTATCAATATTTTTAATCTAAAAATTGTCATTGAGGAAACGGCTCAGTCAAGAACACATTTGTCATGTAAATACAAGGACCTGGGTGTGGACCCCTAGAATGCTGGACAAGACAGCACAAGAATTGGGTAGGCAGAGACAGGAGGATTCTTGGCGCTTATTTGCCCTACAGCTTAGTTAATTCAGTGAACTCCAGACTCAGTGAGAGACTCTGCCTCAAAAAGCACAGCAGAGAATGAATTAGGAATATAACTGACATCAACCGTTAGCATGCACTCACATAAACACATACATATTGAGTATAATACCCCACCACACACACACACACACACACACACACACACACACACACACAAAGAGAATTACTATAGAATTACTATAGAATTACTATAGAATAAAAGTGGCTAATGGCATTATAAACAATAAGCAAAACATAAAGACAAATAGAGAATATGCTTAAATAACCTCCTTTTGCAAACAAATCTGAAGCATCTACCCCTTAATTTTTTTTTCTAGACAGGGTTTCTCTGCAGTTTTGGAGCCTGTCCTGGAACTAGCTCTTGTAGACCAGGCTGGCCTCAAACTCACAGCGAACTGCCTGCCTCTGCCTCCCGAGTGCTGGGATTAAAGGCGTGCGCCACCACAGCCCAGTTGCATCCACAGTTTTAATATTAAAAACTGCATCTTTGTCAAGAGGTGCCTGTTTCTGCGTCAGACTTGATTCATTCAGTGGTCTGTATTTCAGTACCAATTTTGGTATCTTACTGATTCTAAATGTTTCTTTCTTGATGCCATTTATGCAAATTGTTTACTAAATTATAATATATCTTAATTGCTACAGGTATCCTATCTCTTTCCTTTCCTTTTATCTCAAATCCTAATTTTTCAAAAAAAAAAAATCCTGGTTGTCCAGCATAAAATAAAATAAGCATATTTTACCTATACTCTAAAATCTGCATATAGCCTAAAATTCTCAATGCAAGTCCAGAGTAATAGTTTAACTGTAATTTCTTCTAGATCTAGAGAGCCAGGTAAGATTTAACTACAGTGGGGATCTATATTTGATAATCTTTATTGTGTACACGAATGTGAATGTGTTTGTGTATGCATGCACATGTGTGCATACATGTATAGACACCAGAGGCTGGCATCAGATTCCATCCTCACTTACTTTCACTATGTTTATTTTCACCATATTTAGACCATTTGTATGTGGGAGAGTCGGGGGGCAGTTGGTATGAGCTCCTGAGTCCACATTTCTGCAGAGACCAGGGCTCTCAGACTCCGCTGGAGCTGGAGTTACAAATGGTTCTGAACTTCCTGTCATTGGTGTTGTGTTGGGAATCAAACTCAGGCTTTCTGAAAAAGCAATATGTACTCTTAATCACTGAGAAATCTCTACAGCCCAGACCACCATATTTTTTTGAGACTGAATTTCTCACTGAACCTGGAATTCAATTCTGCTGAACTGTCTGGGCAGCTAGAGCCTCCAGAGGTCCCTCTGTCTCTCCCTCACTGGTGATGAAATTACAGGCACATACCACAAAACATAGCTGTGTATGTGTGAGGGATCCAAACTTAGGTCCTTATCCTTGTGTAACGAACATCTTACTGACTGATTCATCTTCCCAGCCTCTAAATATAATCCATTTTATCTGAAATAAGTATATACTTATGATAAGCACAATTATGTTTAATATATATTTGTAATGATTTGAAAAAAAATGTGTTCTTTTATGGAAATTTTCTTCTTTCTTTCTTTGAGTATTCATTTTAAACTAAACATTACTCATGTAGAGAAAGACTGAATTGGGGGGGACACAAATCTTTTTTTTGCCTTGACTTTAGACTTGGCCATGTCACTTCCATTGCCCATCTGAATACTGCTGGAAATGACAGACTATTTAAACCAAACTAACACTAACACATGGCAACTTGTACCTGCCATCTTGGAATCCCCCACCCAACATCATGAAGCTGTATACCACACGAGCAACTGTTCTTACACGATAGGCCTAAATTAGACTCTAAACCTCGGAATTCAGCTTATTCTACCAGCGGCTGTCCAAGACCACACAGTCCACCTACCAGATTCATGAATGTTACTCCAAGCTCCTGAAATCAAACTGTTATAGGCTGTCCAAAAATCATCTAGAACAATCCCAGCTAGTCAACAAACACTGAAAGTAGTGGACTAGCCATGTAGAATAAATGTTGTTGAGGTTTGGAGGGATTAAGTAAATAGTACTTGATGACCCATTTTTCCTTAAAATTCATGTCCTTGCCAGAGCACTCTCATTGACGAGACTGCCCCACCCACTGTTGCTTTCTTAGAAAAGCAAATGAAAATCTTTGTCCAGTGTAGAACTGGTATGTATTGGAGGTAGGAGGCAGGGGCACACTCAAGGAGGGTATCTGCACTAACCATTTTTTAATTGTCTAACATTTAATTCTGACTTCACTAGTAGCTTGTCTTTTTTAATTTTTATTTTTCTATGAATCTTGCCAGTATCCCAGTTAGTGTGTCTCTTAGCAGAAGGACAAGTGAGTACAAGAATAATTGCACCTGGGCAATTCGATTTTAAGGTAAAGCAGGGAAACGGAGGATAAAAATGTTGCACCAAGTATACTCCACAGCTATCCCTCCTACGAGCTTCTTCCACTTGGAGGCACTGAATTGCTTTTCTAAAATTTTTTTGGGTTTAAATAATGTAGGTTTTTAATCAATCATACTCTATTGTTATATAATATTTTAATAAATGGGTTGCTTGAGAAAAATATAACCATGAAAGAAAGAATGGTTCAAATCAAACGATTTTTTTTTTACTTTAGAAAGAGCTAGTTTTGCAAAAAGAACGCTCATTTGACTGAAAAAAAAAAAGAAATAAAGAAAAACTTGAATGGCAGGAATCATGTAGGGTCAGTTCCAAGGTGAGACACATTTCTTGATGTGGAAAAAACAAAAATGAAGTACAAAGACTTTCTGCCCTCAGCATTATTATATAAAGGAAGCGATGTTCTGCAAAGTCAGGATAAGGCTGTGCCAGAAAGGAAGTAGTAGGTGTGTGTTTTGAGACGTGAACAGTGGCTAAGATCCAGATGGCCAACAGAATGGCTGAGCGCGGAATCAGAAAAATTTAAGACACGTTTCTCCACTTGCCAAGGCAGCGGTCTATCCAAGTTCATTCAAGACTTCATAGAATAAAGTGAGATGAAACTGTAATTTTTAATTATACATTTTGAATATGGAAAATTTAGCATTGCCTGTAGTTTAAAAAGATTATTCCAAAAGGAATATTTAAGAAAAACTATTCACTTAATCAAATACCAAAAGGTGGATTCAATTTCTTATCTGTTGATAACAATTCAGCACACAGACTATTCATTAGCAAGACGAACATTGCTCCCACACATCGAGCAAATTGCCTTGCTCTATCTAACCAGACTTCCTGTTCTACTTCTGGCTTCTCAAGATTTGTTTAAAGTCTGCCCTCGGCTCAGTTTGCTAATCCCAGGGACAGGGATAGAATTAAAGGAATGCAAACCAAGGAGAAAAACCATCTAAAGATGTACATACCCACTGTAATTCCCCTTGCCAGTTTACTATTTTATCCACAATTTCCCTTTTCTTTCTATGTCTTTTACAAAAGACAACTTTTTGTTTCTAGCACTCAATGCTACTTTGAACATTAGCAACTTTATATGCTTTAAACATTCACTCAGCTATGAACTGTTTTCAGAACTTTTCTAAGGCTATTTAATTTGGTAAAACATACCTTGCCATTGATCTTCAGTTTGTGGCATAAGCCTGGCATCATTCTGTTTCTGTAGCCATCCAAGGTGAATATAATTTCCTTAGACAGAAGTGGCTCTGTCTTGGCATTTTATGAATAGTCAGTGATCATGACTTCCTGCTTCTTAAGTCCTGGGACTGGTTGCTTTCCACTGGTCATCAACACCCCGAAAATACCTACCAAGGATGTAAGCAGCCCTGGGGAAATCTATATTCCTCATCATGTAGTTGTTACTTAGTTATTTCTTTTATAATAGCATGGTAAATGCCTTTAGTTGATTGTAAAACTGAGCTGCTCCATATCATTATTGACATAATCATAGATGACAAAGTGTATGAAAAAGAAATTTTCTTTATTAACTTTTTTTTTTTTTTTACTGTGAAGCAAGTTCAGGTCAAAGAAATGACCATCCCCTGTGCTGCAGATTTATGCATGTAGAGTTACTCTCAGCCAAATTATCATTTAATTCAAGAATTGAAATTTTACAATGTGAGGCTAGGGAGATGGGTCAGGCTGTAATATGTGTGCTGAGCTTAAGCATGAGAACCCAAGCTCAGATTCCCAGCATCTACAGTAAAAGCCAACATGGTAGACCAAGCATGTATTCCAGCACTAGAGAGACAGAAAGATGAGGGTCTCTGGGGTTTTCCAGCCAGCAAACTTAGTCAATTTGGTAAGACAGAGGTTCATTGAGACATCCAGTCTCAAAAAATAATATAGGAAGTGGTTGAGAAAAACACCTAAATCCAAACTCCACCTTCCACATGCACACCTCACAAAAATCCAGTCTGCTGTTCACAACTTCCTACCAAGAAAGCGTCAAAATGTGATTTGTTGTGAAAAGCAAGAATCCTGTTCTTCATGACTATTGGAAAATAGCAAAAGCCAAAGGTCAGTCTCCTTTTGAAGCTTAACCCAAAAGATAATATCTCAAAACCCAAAATGTGTTCAAGGTACCACAGTCATTATATTGCCTTATTAAATGTTACATGCAAAGGCCATAGTATCTCCTAAGGACACAACCTCGAGTCCAGATTCTGAGAAAATATTTCCACTTATTTTTCCAACTTCACCAACACTACTTTATTTTAGTTCATTGCTGTTTCCATATTTCCAATAAAAGAAATCACTTTGCTTCTAGATTCAAGTCTGATAGAATTATACTTCAATCATTACAACTTGAATTCAAAAATACTGAGCACACCTGGACATTTTCTATGGCCTTTCTTGTGTTTTTTGAACTTTTCTAAAACTATTCCAGTTTATTACTTTTATAAATAGAAGAGTAAGTTGATAAATAAAGCGCAGTCTAAGTCTATGAACATTGTACCGTGTTGGATCTTAAAGCTCATTGTTTACAAGTCTAGTCAAATAATCTTCCACTTGACAGAGCTTTCAACAAAACTGACTGTTTGGGGTGAAATCTGAGATAGGCCCTTGAGGCTGTAGCAGATGAGGGTCTCAGACATGTCCTGACAGCGAGGCAGCCTTCCCCTACTATTCAAACCAGATGGTGTAGGTACCTCAGGTTCTCTAGCAAACAAGGGAGGGAGGGAACAACACATGGAAAACACATCTTTTGACGGAGTGAATGGGTAAACACTCTTATTATAAAGCTAGAAGCAATGAATCTTCTCCACTATTCTATGTAGGTGCAAGGTTTTCAGATACATTTTAATTATTTTTCATAGTTTGGGAAGCTAAATTTTTCATAATGTATAAGAAGATTTTGGTTTTTTAAAATATAAAGAATCATAATTTTTATATTCAGAGGCTCAAGCAAAGTAAATCCAGCTTTACACATAAAGTCTGTCTATACATCAATCCTTTGATAAGACTGACCTGACAGACCTCAGCAAAATCCAGTGATCCTAGGAGAATATTCAGGAAATTTCATAATTGTGATTTTGGAGAAAGTAGGAAGCCAAGGCATGAACAAATGATGCTGTTGAAACTACACTGACAACGTTCGACAGGGTAGTATTACCCAAGAAAATCCACTCGATTTTCAAGGGTGCAGATTCCTCCAACTTCAGCCTTTTGCAGAGATCCCATCTATAAAGAGTGCCATGATGACGAGATAGTAGCTCACCCAGATATTTCTTGTGTGTTGAGCTTTATTATGTACCAAAGTGTTCACCAGATTACCTCTAATTTTATTGCTGAGGTCCTTTTTGTAGAGAGCATCACATGGTGACTTCTGCATAATCACAGAGAAGCAATCAAAATCCTTCAGTGTGGGAAGAAGCAGTAACCAAGGCTGTACCTGTGTGCTGCCATAGAGCCTTTTTACCTGCTTTTGACAAACTCTTATCTGGTGGTCATTAGAAAGCTTCTTTAGGCTTGGGAACTGAAAGCCGGCAAACAGCAAGCCTCTCTCCCTGTTCTCTCTCTCTCTCCCCTCTGTGTGTGTTTGAAAGTTTAGTGTATGACAAGTCTGACATTTTTTATAAAAGAGTCACATTAGATCATTCAAGAAATTGTCTCACAAGAAATTTCCTTCAATATACAAAGATTAATGAATTTTCCTCCACAAATAAATATGAGATTGATTCCTTTAGACTCTTAAAGTGAATCTAAGTGATTATATAAGACAGTATTATTTGCCTTGTCTTTTAGGGACAGGGATCCACTGTGTAGCCCATGGTGGCCTTGAACTTAAAAGCTTTTAGTCTCAGCCTTCTCAGTGCTGAGATTGCAGGCATGTGCTATCACACCCAGCCAAGAGGGATCTTTCCATTATCAAGTAAGGAAAGAATTTCTCAGACAAAATAAAAAACTCACAAAGAAAGTAAACTTGTTATGAATGACTATGATAAAGAAGATTATGAATTAGAAAGTGTGTGTGTGTGTGTGTGGTGGGAGGGTAACATAGAAGAAGTAGAAAGGGATGTAAAAATCATATAAATACAGTACTCATATACAAATTTTCAAAAAGCAACTTGTTATAACATTTGTATTAGTGATAAATTTGAGTTCAGAATAAACAAGCAACCTCAAAAATCATTCAGTAAAACACAAACAAGTCAATTAAGGACAATGCTAAAAGAAATAGAAGGAAAAATGGTTATCTAAAGATTGAAGAGAATTACACTATTTTGTTATTAATTAGGTTAATTTGTGTTTTAAAACAAATAACAGCCCTTCCCATACTTTCAATTTTCACAACACAACAATAAGAATCCAGAAAGTGGATTCTTATTACCATGCATATTCTATTATTGGTTTAAATATTTTATGGATAAATGGAGGACACACATAGGAAGGACACACTGCCATAGTTACCACACTGATAGAGCAGTAGAGAAATGTCATTGTGCAAAATATTGAACACTGCCATCTTTAAAGGAGAGGGGAGAAAGAAGAAAGGAGGAAAAGGGAGATAGAAAAAGAGACAGAGAGAGAGAGAGAGAGAGAGAGAGAGAGAGAGAGAGAGACAGAGAAGAGATAATCTTTATTTTATGAACTTTTCCAGGTTTCTTACCCCCAGCCCTCATAGACCTTTTGCAATTCACTGTTAATATGGATGAAACTATTTATAGTAAGTTTAGGAAGTGATGTTTCCCTACAAGCATACAATGAAACAGACATCGTTAGAATTCCTCAAAACTGGCCATACGAGAGTGTCAGCCAAACAGGCTGTGGTGCTCCAAGAATGTTTTCTATCTAGGCATCCTACTGGCTGTATCAGGAGAAAGGAGTATGGAGTTTGGATGGAGGTCTAATCTAAGCTCTCTCATTTGTCAGTATTCTAAACTCAGGGAAGTCATAAACACTCTGTGCTCTCCACACTTTCATTTAGTCAACTCTTAAAAAGGTGTTAACAACTTCAGAGGGAACCTGTTGTGAAATATCATGTTCTCTATCAATGTAAAGATGCAGGAGATTCTTTTAGAAGAAGAAACAATAAATCAATGCTGATGCCGCCATTTCTTTCCTAATAATGATGTTGTCATTGCTTAGATAGAAAACCAGAAGTTAAGTTGTTGGAGCTCTTTACCAAAGCTCCCTACAAATGCATATCCAGTGAGGTGTTTCAGATGCACTCTAACCCCAACAAAGTCCATGTGTTAAATGTTTGGTCCCCAAGATCTGTGATGGGAATTGCAGAACCTCAGGAGGTACGGCCTAGTGAGAGTTCCGAGGTTCTCCGGGGTATTCTTTCACAGTGTAGGTCTCACACAACCCATTGAGTTTGCCTTGGAATGAGAATCAAGCAGAAGTCAGCTTTGTTTGTCCTATTCTCTTGTTTTCTCTCTGCTTCCTAAGTTAGGAAAGGAACACCTGCCCTGAACTACCTTCTCAGCACTGTTGCTCACATCCCACCTGCCATGGGTCCCTCACCACAGCTGACTAGATGCAGAATCCACGGTTATGAATCTTACATATTGTGACCTAAAAAATCTCATTTCTTCCTAAGACCACGTGTCAGGAGTTACTTACAGGGATGAGAAGCAGACAGATGTGCTCTGCAACCAGGATCCAAGCGGATTTTGAGAAATGATAAAATATATTTCAACTTTCTGATACCATATGAAACACTTTCATATTCCTTGATCATTTATTCCTTCTTTATATGACAACAGTTTGTACTGTTCCTAAGACACAATTGAAAGATTTTATTTTTACCTCTAGTATAGTTGATCAAAGAAGCTATTTCTAATATAGACAGCAATAATTTAGACCTAGAACAAATGCAAATAAAACAATCCTATTCATCCCATTCTAAATGATGGATAAGAGCCGAACTTAACTCCCATGACCCAGAAATCTCTGGGTGTTTCTACATCATTGAATAAGAGAAGTGTCATCAAGGAAACGAATGGAACGAGCGAATCTTAATGGTTCTCATCAAAATATAGTGTCTTAAAAATTTTACAAACATGTACGAACTGTGGATAGTGCTTTCCCTGGAGTAATTTTCCTGGAAGGTAAATTATCGGTACTGAATGTTGCTCTCCATCACTTTATGGCAGGTAGCTTCTCCTTGTCACCTCCGCTGAATCTTCTATTCCACATGTCTCCCACGAACCCAGAGGTATGGAGGGAAAGGCAAGGTCAGTTATCTGAAAGGTTAGCAGCCAAGGGGGACAGTAGCCCTCCCACTCAGCCTATTAGTTCCCACTGGCCATGGAATACTCTTAGTTGCCAAGCCAAGTTGAAAGCTGGAAGAAAACTGGGGAATTTCAAGTCATTCTCCAGTGGAAACTGCCGAAGAGAACATCACCTTCCTGCCAAAGCTCATACTCACTCTTGCTGTTAAAGAAATTAAAACCCTAATGCCACTTCATTGATGTTTATAGTCATATACTCTGGCAAAAAAATAGCTTTTGTTATCTTTGGGAAGAACGTCCTTGCATTAGGTATTTAGGAAGATGTTTCAAAACTGACATTAACAATGACTGGCTGACATTGCTAAAACTGCACTGAAGGGCAGAAGTGAACGTAATACATGAAATAATACTGTCTATCACATCAGTATTAACAGATGACTCCATGGGCTGCATGGAGCCCCAGCAGCTTAAACATAGATGTGCATACTGGGTCACCACCATGGAGCAACTCAACATGTATGTTACTGTAGCTAGGGATGGTACCTACTGCAGAAGAAAGCATGCTCGCTGTGAAATGCAGCCCTCTTTGCCCTTTCAATTTAGGTCACAGGGGAGAAGGAACTGGAAGTTCAAATAGGGACAGTTTCACAAAGAAGGCAACTTCACACAACACACACATATGCACGCAAACACACACATACACACACACACACACACACACATACACACACACACACACACACACGCCCTTGCAACCACACCACAACCATCTTCACACTGACCTACCTGGCCCTGTGGAGCCCTAATTCCAGTAACAGCCTTGGCTCACATCCACCCTGCCCAACCCGCTCTCCCAAGACGGAGTGAGCTGAGAAGTGTCTGTGGCTTAAAAGACACCGAGAAAGACTAGTCAGCAGCATAGCGGAGCATTCAACTGTGTGGGCCTTGAAGGGAGGTAAGTCAGGCCACAGAGAGAAAGCAGTTCTTCCCAGTCCACAGGTTTCATGTTGAGAGGGCTCCTGTGCTTCTTTCTTCACCATAGCCCTGACAAAAAATATTAGTTTTGCATTTAATATTAACAGGTATACCACATGTGTGTCCAGTTTCTTAGTTCATATATGTCCACAGTTTAATATTAATTTCACAAGGCAAGTTATTACATAAAATAAATTTAAGAATAAAAGCAATAATTTCAATGTGTGTAATGTTATACTCTGGGCATTGTTCTTGTCCTCTTCAGGGCAATTATAATTACCCAGAAATGACCTATACAGAATTAGGCTCATTACTTGTTGTCATAGACTGAGAGAGGGACTCATAGGTGTCCCACCACAGGGTTTATTGGCATTTAATAGATATTATTCCTCTAGTGCTATTGTCAGCTATTAGTTGTCCATGCCATTAATGCAATTAATCCCAAATAAACTCATTGGGAGTACACTTCAATGGAACTGGTTTTTTGTTTCTGGCATGCTGGCCCTATCTTGGGTGAGTAGACTTTTATTCATATCCCCTCAGGAAGGTTAACAGGAAACTAACCCAGTCTAGTATCAGCCATGGGCACAGTCTAATCACAACACAAGCTAAATCAAAATCAATATTTTCCATATCGTTTAGACTGTAAAGAAATGACCACACACTTGGGGGGGTCATTTAAGGTAATGTATTGTATACTATAATTAATAGTAATAATGGATAAATAAATCGTCAAGTGGCTGTATGAAAATAATTTTACATTGTCCATTGGTCAATGTACACACTCCATTAATTAAAATAGTGCAAATAAAAGATATATAATGGGAAAAAATCACCCAACAACACTTGATCTTTTCTTGTGTAAATGATCAAAATCATTTTGGTAAAATGGAGGAAAGCAGTTGATAATCATTACTCTGCTGAATTCATACCTTCTAATTATGTTTCTATTTCCTCCGGGATTCCACTCTAATTATACCAAAGGCTCATTCAATTCCTTCAGGCAAAGTAATTGAAAGTAGTTTATTCCATAAACAATCATTGCACTTTACTTACTATAAGTTAGAATTATTACTTTCCTTTACATTGTGTTTTGATAAACACAAAATAAAACTTGAAAGTGCCGAATGTCACGTAAAACTGTAGCTAGTGTTTAAAGGGTTGAAGTAAGGAAGATAGATCAAGCGCCCAGAGACTAGATGGACTGCTCCCTCTTCTGGTAGACACACATATATAAAAAAAAGGAGACAATAGGACTCTTCAGTGTACACTTAGGTTTAATCAATCAAAAATATAGCTATTACATTTACAACAGAATATAATTAAGTAACCAAGCCTACAAACTGAGACCTTAGGGGAGAGATTTTAAAGTGGGTAACTGGACATAGATTTCCTTGCTTCTAGCAAGTGGTGTTATTGTTCAAGCGTAGGAATATTTGAGGGGACCCCTGACCACTGACTGCTTTTGCAGATAATTTCAATCAGGTGGCATTTTAGGTGGCTTAGAAGTGCTGTATGCATTGAGGGAATTTGCTTAAATACAATCAATAGTTTTTCTTTTCTAATCATTTGTGAGATTCTAATCATTTGTGAGAAGATAAGGTTCATTTCCCCCTGAGGTTTTGCCTATTTAATTTTGCTTATCACTGAATACAGCTGATGAGAAGCCAAGATAATGGCCCATGGTGTGAATAGACTCATAAACCACTGATTTGGAATTTTAATTATTTTTTTCAGAGAACTGAGCTTTTGTTTCTTAAAAGTTAGATGAACACCTTATGGGGCAGAAGCGGGGACAGTCAAGTTACTATTCAGAATGCCGTGCCAGGCCAAGGCTGAGGAAAAATTGCACGGCTGCAGATACTGTCTACAAAGAAGTTACCTCCTCCATCAAGGGAAGTGTGCTGTGTGCTATAATTATGAGAACCATAGGAGAAAGCCCTAAAATGTGAAAGTGCAGAAGGAAGGCGGGCTAACTAACCTACTGCCTCGGTATTAGAGGAGTGGAGAATGTCTATGAACAGCCTCTCACTCTGACAAACTTCCCCACCTTCTCTCCACCGCCCCCCCACGCCCCCATCTAAAAACAGTGAGCACGTGGCTGCCCTCTAGAGGATCATCTTTGAAATAGGTGAGGTTTGAACGTTGGGAGTTATTCATTTCATGGTTTAGTTATAGGGAGAGGAAAATACCCTGCCTGGAGGGGTCAGTGAGCAGAGAGGTGCCAGACAACAGCGAACAACATGTTCAAAGTGGGCATGCAAAGCAATTTTTCTAAACAAATAAAGTCCTTCTTTCCAGGTTTGAAAATATCTGTTTTGGTCAACTGACTTACTGGTTTACTTCTTAGTCATAGGAGTCTGCTCTAAGACCTCTAACACTCTTTGTGGTCTTGTTTCTCAAAAACGAAAAAGTTGAAAAAGGGAAACATTAATGCCAAGCAATATGACTTGTTTGGAGGAATATCCAAGGGAATGCTGAGCACAGATTTCAGAACACCACTCACAAAGGAACAGTTCATAGGGTTCTGCTTCCATCGGAAAATATTCCTGCCTGTGAAGCAAGGGAGCCACCAAAATGAAATAGCCATTTTACAGCAAAACACAATTTTACTAATAAGAATGTATGCCCTACTTCTACGACTTTCAGCAAAAGCCTGGGAATTACAAATTTACTAAAGCATTATAAATATTTCATTAAGATAATAAAATTCTATATGATAGTTAAATAATAGGACAGACAGTAAATTATAGCGAACTACACGATGATAAAATAGCAGTGTCATAGCTATAACAGTGGTCACTATGACATTATTGAAAAGAAACAATGATGGTGCAATTTTCAATCATTTTGACAACATTTTGTTCAATATTTGACATTACATTAGAGTTTGTTTAGGTAAACAGTAAACATAAAAATTAAAATGTGAAATAATATGACAAAATACTGTGCTTGAAAAGCTCAATTTCTTTTACATTTGTAATAATGATGCCCATTTGATTTCTTTATAGTGAAAAAATTGTCATTGTTGGAAAGGAAGAAGTCAAACTTTCATTATTTGCAGATGATATGTTAGTATACATAAGGGACCCCAAAAACTCTACCAAAGAACTCCTACAGCTAATAAACGCTTGTAGTAATGTGGCAGGATACAAGATCAACTCCACAAAATCAGTTACCCTCCTATACACAAAGAACAAAGAAGCAGAGAGGGAAATCAGAGAAACATCACCTTTCACAATAGCCACAAATAGCATAAAGTATCTTGGGGGTAACTCTAACCAAGGAAGTGAAAGATCTATTTGACAAGAACTTTAAGTCTTTGAAGAAAAAAATTGAAGAGGATACCAGAAAATGGAAGGATCTCACATGCTTTTGGATTGGGAGGATCGATATAGTAAAAGTGGCAATTCTACCAAAAGCAATCTATAGATTCAAATGCAAAATCCCCATCAAAATCCCAACAATCTTCTTCACAGACATTGAGAGAACAATAATCAACTATATATGGAAAAACAAAAACCCAGGATAGCTAAAACAATCCTATATAGTAAAAGTACTTCCGGAGGCATTACCATCCCTGACTTCAAACTCTATTATAGAGCTACAGTAATGAAAACAGCTTGGTATTGGCATAAAAACAGTGATGTTGACCAATAGATTCTAATCAAAGACCTGGATATTAACCCGCAAGCCTATTAATACCTGATTTTCAACAAAGGAGCTAAAATTATAAAATAAAAGAAAGAAAGCATCTTTAACAAATGGTGCTTGCAAAACTGGAGGTCAACCTGTAAAAAAATGAAAATAGATGCATATCTATCACCATGCACAAAACTCAAGTCCAAATGGATTAAAGGCCTCAATATAAATCTGACCACACTGAACCTGATAGAAGAGAAAGTAGGACGTAATCTGCAACACTTGGGCACAGGAGACCACTTCATACGTATAACCCCAGTATCACAGACATTAAGGGCAGCATTGAATAAATGGGACCTCCTGAGACTGAGAGGCTTCTGTAATGCAAAGGAGACTGTCATTAAAGCAAAAAGGCAACCTACTGAATGGGAGAAGATCTTCACCAACCCCACATCAGACAAAGGTCTGATCTCCAAAATATATAAAGAACTCAAGAAACTAGACATTAAAACTCTAATTAACCCAATCAAAAAATGGGGTACTGAACTGAACATTGAATTCTCAACAGAAGAAGTTCAAATGGCCAAAAGACACTTAAGGTCATGCTCAACTTCCTTAGCGATCAGGGAAATGCAAATCAAAACAACTTTAAGATACCATCTTACACCTGTAAGCATGGCTAAAATCAAAAATACCAATGATAGCCTTTGCTAGAGAGGCTGTGGAGTAAGGGGCACACTCGTCCATTGCTGGTGGGAATGCAAACTTGTGCAACCACTTTGAAAATCAGTGTGGCGATTTCTCAGGAAACTGGGAGTCAATCTACCTCAGGATCCAGCAATTCCACTCTTGGGAATATACCCAAGAGATACTCAATCATACTACAAAAGCATTTGTTCAACTATGTTCATAACAGCACTATTTGTAATAGTCAGAACCTGGAAACAACCTAGGTGCCCTTCAATATAAGAATGAATAAAGAAGGTATGGCACATATACACTTTAGAGTTCTACTCAGTGGTAAAAAAAAAAAATGAAATCTTGAATTTTGCATGAAAATGGATAGAAAACACTTTACCGAGTCAGATAACGCAGGCCCAAAAAGATGAATATGGCATGTACTCACTCATAAGTGGATTTTAGCCATAAACAAAGGACATTGAGCCTATAATGTGTGATCCTAGAGAAGCTAAATAAGAAGGTGAACCCAAAGAAAAGAAAAACATATATTTATCCTCCTTGATATTGGAAGTAAACAAGATCGCCGGGTAAAAGTTGGGAGCATGGGGATGGAGATGGGGTAGGGGGAAGGGGATATGGGGAAAGAGAAGGAAGAAGGAGAGGATTAGGGAGTGTTTGGGGGAATGGGATGGTTGAGATGTAGGAAGGGTAGATATGGGAACAGGGAAGAAGATATCTTAATTAAGTGAGCCATTTTAGGGTTGGCAAGAGACTTGGCTCTAGAGGGGTTCCCAGGTGTCCAAGGAGATGTCCTCAGCGAGGTCCTTGGGCAGCAGAGGAGAGGGTGCCTGAACTGGCCTTATCCCATAGCCACACTGATGAATATCTTGCATATCACCATAGAACCTTGATGGGGATAGAGACAGAGACCCACATTGGAGCACTGGACTGAGTTCCCAGAGCCCAGATGAAGAACAGAAGGAGGGAAAACATGAACAAGGAAGTCAGGACCGCGAGGGGTGCGTCCACCCATGGAGATGGTGGGACTGATCTAACAGGAGCTCACAAAGGCCAGCTGGACTGGAACTGAAAGAGCATGTGATCAAACCAGACTCTCTGAATGTGGCTGACAATGAGGGCTGACTGAGAAGCCAATAATAATGGCACTGGGTTCGGATACTGGCTTTTTGGAAGCCTAGTCTGTTTGTATACTCACCTTCCTAGATGAGGAATGGGGGAAGGCCTTGGACTTCCCACAGGGCAGGGCACACTGACTTCTCTTAGGACTGGAGTGGGAGGGAAATGGGAGGAGGGGAGGAGCTGGGAATTTTTAATAAATAAGTAATAGAAAGATAAAAAAAAAGAAAAAGTAAGAAAAAAGTTGTCATTGATTTATTGGCAAGTTTCTCAAAGACTTCTTTGCTGACCTGAATTTTTCAATTGATTATTTTAGGCAGATCTGACAAGTTTATAAGTATTGATGAATAAATAACATATAGCCTTTGGAGACTTTTAAAAACTTAAATAGATGCTCAGACTTTTCAATAAACAAGGTATTAAATTGATATTTGACGGAGAGATGAAACATGATAGACAATTTAAGAAGAATAATAACCTTGACACAAAAATTGAATTACTGCACACTCAGTAATATTGGAGATGCTTTCATAAGTACAGTTTCGATAAAATGGCAATTTATTGTAACATTCCAATTTTATTACAACTGAAAGTGTATAATAGAAGTATAGCTAATGAGACAATGATTTAAAATTTCACTTTATGTGAATGAAATATTACCTTGTCAGAAGGAAAATGTGGCATTTCATACCAGTTCATTAATGAAGACACCAAAGGACATAGCTCACATTATTACCAATTAGAATCTAACATAATGGAAACTATTCTGTCAAACTTCACATTTAAAGCGTTTATGTATTTATTATTTTCATTAAAAAAACTTTCTCTGAGTTGAACTTCAGTTTTCCATTGTCACTTTGGACAATCTTTGTTTTTGTTGTTTGCCTTTTGTTTCTTCGTTGATGCGGGGATATCATGTAGTACAGATTTATTTTGTAGCTATGGCTGGCTTTGAACTTCTGATTCTCTTGCCTGTGCCTACATTTTGGAGATACAGGTATAAACCAACACTTTCAGATTGTACAGATAATTATAACATTTTATTTTTTTGTTTCAACTGTTATGGCTTGGGTAATTCATCCCTAAAGGCTCTGGGGTCATTGGAAAGTGATAATAACTTCTCTGGAGGCGAGTGGGAGCTCCCTGTCACTGGAATCAGCCTGAAGTGAGGTGATCCCATCTCTACTTTGCTCACTCAGCATGAGATGAGTAGGACTTCTTTTTTTTTTCCAAACCATGGACTGAAGCCTCCAAATTGTGAGCACAAATAAGCATTTTTCTTAGTAAACTGATAATTTCAATTATTGTAAATACGTACCTAATACAAAATTTATTATGTATAACAAATTGAGCTGTTTTATTCTCTTCAATGTTGTAAAGAAGGTTCCATGTTAAAATTGTTGTGAGGAATTAATCAGCAATAAATCAATCATAAATAGTATTCACTTGAACATTTCCCTTAAATTGTCCACTACCCTTCTCATTCCTCGGGATGAGGCAGTAATGAGCAAACTTGAAATTTTCCCTAATCACCATAGGAGAACAAAATCTAAGTATAAAGGGTCCAGTTTGTGCAGAAGCACAATTGAAAAATAAAACTTCTATTATTTTCTAATAACTTTTCCTTATTTTACATAGAAATTGTAAGCTGAAATTATTAGTATAAATAAAAACCACACGAAATTTTTACTTTTATCAAAAAGAAAGAACTTAAACCATATTATAGTTTTTCACCAAAGAAGAATTCTAACAAACTATTTGAAAGATTTTTGTAATCTGATATTTTTTATCAAGGTCCATGCCCCCCATTGGGGTAGTAACTTAATTATATAAAAATTTAATGCTTATTTTAGATTAATTTTTATCTTCATCATATTGCCAAGTCTTTCACTTTCTGTAGCTTACCATGACACAGCAATTTATAAATTTTATAAAACATTAATCTGGAATGACAACATTGATACACAATACTTTAGCTGTTACTTTGACTTTGTGCCTCAAATACCATAAAATATCTTGGTGTAACACTTACCAAAGAGGTGAAAAACCTGTTCAACAAGGACTTTAAATCTTTGAAGACAGAATTTGATGAAGATACCAGAAAATGGAAAGATCTCCCACGCTGTTGGATAGGTAGGATCAACATAATAGAAATGGCAATTCTACCAAAAGCAATCTATAGATTCAATCCAATCCCCATCAAAATCCCAACACAATTCTTCACAGACCTTGAAAGAACAATACTCAAATTCATATGGAAAAACAAAAACCCAGGGTAGCCAAGACAATCCTGTACAATAAAGGAAATTTCAGAGGTATCACCATCCCTAGCATCAAGCTCTATTTTAGAGCTACAGTGATGAAAACAGCATGGTATTGTCATAAAAAACAGACAAGCTGACCAGTGGAACCAAATCAAAGTTCTGGATAATAATCTACACATTTAAGAACACCTGATTTTTAACAAAGAAGCTAAAATTATACAAGGAAAAAAGAAAGCATCTTCAACAAATGGTACTAGCATAACTGAATGTCAACATGTAAAAGAAAGTAAATAGATTAGTATCTATCACATGACAAAACTCAAGTCCAAATGGATTAAAGACCTTAGTATAAATCCAACCATACTGAACCTGATAGAAGAGAAAGTAGGAAATATCCTTCAATGCATGAGCACATGAGACCTCTTCCTAAATATAACACCAGTAGTACAGACTCTGAAAGCAACAATAAATGAATGGGACTTCCTGAAACTTAGAAGCTTCTGTAAAGTAAGGACACAGTCAATAAGACAGAAACATAGCCTACTGAATGGGAAAAGATCTTCACCAACCCCACATCAGACAGAGGACTGATCTCCAAAGTATATAAAGAACTCAGGAAATTAGACATCAAAATTCCAAATAATCCAACTAAAACATGGAGTATAGATCTAAAGAGAACATTCTTAACAGAAGAATCTCAAATGGCTGAAAGACATGTAAGAAAATATTTCATATCCTTAGCCATCAAGGAAATACAAATCAAAGTGACTCTGAGATACCATCTTACATCTGTCAGAATGGCTAAGACCAAAACACCAATGATAGCTTATGCTGAAGAGGATGGGGAGTAAGGGGAACACTCATCCATTGCTGATGGGAATGAAAACTTGTATAGCCACCCTGGAAATCAGTATGTCAGTTCCTCAAAAAACTGGGAGTCAATTTTTTTCAGGACCCAGCAATTTAACTGTGTTCATAGCAGCATTATTTGTAATATCCAAAACCTGGAAACAACCTAGATGCCCCTCAAACAAGAATGGATAAAGAAAATGTAGTATTTATACAATGGAGTACTACTCAGTGGTTAAAAAAAAAATGACATCTTGAAATTTGTATGCAAATGGATGGGACTAGAAAAAAACCATTTTGAGTGAGGTAACACAAACCCAAAAAGATGAACATGGTATGTACTCACTCATAAGTGGAAACTAGCTGTAAAGCAAAAAATAATGAGCCTATAGTCCATGACCCTAGAAAAACTAACAAGATGAACCATAAGAGAAACATGTATAGATCCCTCTGGGAAGGAGAAATAGACAAGATCGCCTGACAAAATTGGGAGCATGGGTGTGGGGGGAGAAAGGAGGGCAGAAGGAGAGGAGGCAGAGAGAAGGGGAAAAGGGAGAAAAACTTGAGGGAATGGGAGAGATTAGATGAGGGAAGGACAGAGACAAAGAACAAGGAAAGAGATACTTTGATTAAGTGAGTCATTATGGGGCTAGCAAGAAACCTGACACTAGAGAAATTCCCAGGGATCCACAAAGATGATCCCAGCTAAGACTCTAAGCAATAGAGGAGTCAGTGCCTGAACTGGCCTTGCCCTGTAGTCAGACTGATGACTATCTTAAATGTTACCATAAAACCTTCATCCAGCAACTGATGGAAACAGTGGCAGAGACTTGTACCAGAGTAGTGGGTTGAGCTCCCAAAGTCCAATTGAAGTGCGGGAGCAGTGAGAATATGAGCAAAGAGGTCAAGACCATAATGGGGACACCCACTGAAACAGCTTACCTGAGAAAATGGGAGCTCACCAACTTCAGAAGAACAGGGAAGCAACCAGCATATGATCAAACTAGACCCTCTGAATGTGGGTGACAGTTGTATGGCAGGGACAGACTGTAGGGCCACTGGAAGTAGCACCAGGATTTATCCTTACTCTATGTCGTGGCTTTCTGGGAACCCATTATCTTTAGATGGATACCTTGCTCAGCCTAGATATAGCAGGGAGGGACTTTGACTTTTCCCAAAGCAATGTGCCTTACCCTCTCTGAGGAGTGGATGGGAGTGGGATGCAGGGGAAAGTCAAGGAAATGGGAGAAGGGGAAGGAGTGAGAACTGGGATTGGTATGTAAAATGAAAAAAGATAGGTTGCTTTCTCTTTTGAAAAAAACATTGAAAAAGAAACTTATAACAGCTAATAAATTGTTTTCTTCTGCCTGTCTAGTAACATGGCTCAGTGGTTAAGCGCATTGCCTGCTCTTCCAAAGATCCTGAGTTCAATTCCCAGCAACCACATGGTGGCTCACAACCATCTGTAAAGAGGTCTGGCGCCCTCTTCTGGCCTTGAGGCATACAGACAGAATATTGTATAAATAATAAATAAATAAATAAATATTTTTTAAAAAAAATCATAGCAAGAAGTTACATATATTTTCAAAATGACAGAGACCAGGTACAAGAAGCTATTTGTGAATTATCATTAAAATTGGCCCTGAACTAGACCTGTATACAATGGTCTAGGTTCTGTTCTCTCCTGTGCTGTAGTCTCTTCTCTGCTCTCCTTTCTTACCATCTCTCCCTGTCCACTAGTTCTCTCTCTCTCTGTTTCTATGTCTCTTTCCCATTTTCACTTCCCCCTTCTTTCACTGTTGTTTTATTGCTGCGAACAACCTCTTCCACAATGCCAGCTGGGAGTTGGCTTTAATCCGGTGTAAGCAAGACAAGTCAGTCTTGCTGTGCTCTTACCAATACAAGGCACACCTTGCAATTTTGGAAAGAAGCCGCACCACTGACCACAGTGCGTGAACAATTATGCTTTCGCCACTGCCATTCCAATAAGAGTCGTTACATTCATTTGATGTATTACAAATGTCTGCCCTTGGAAATAAAAGCTGACATGTCTCTCTATGCTATGAATATTATACTTTCCTACATAAAATTGCTACCATCTGCTTACCTTACCATTTTTAAATGTAGAATGGTGTGAATGAAAAGCACGCTGTAAAAGGCTTTGAAACCTGTGCGAAACTCTTCAAGTTCATATTGTTAATCATTCAGCTCCTGAAGCTGTGCTTCAAGGTTTCACTTTTCCAATTGTATAAAAGGACAGCTAGTTGCAAATTTTAGGGGATACGTTGTTAAGAAAAGCATCACAGTGAAAACTGTTTCTGACTGTATTACTTAAGGAAGAGCAATCCAAACATAATTTGCTTTAAACTATTATTTATAATATTTTCATGTGTGTCACTGAGACTCAGCTATATAATAGCTTTAATCTCTGATCATCAATTCAGAAATAATAAAAGGTAGAAGAAAGTATAATTTCCAGTAAATATTTCTAACTTTAAGTAAATATGCTAATTATAAAACAATTTCCAGGAGATGTTGGAGAGTTTGAGATTCAGATGATCAAGTGACCATGGGAAAACCTGAGATGCTTACCCACAGCCCACTGCAGTCACACAGAAAATGCCAACTGGCTGAATGTTGATTTTACAATACTCTCAAACATTAAAGGAGTAAAAAATTATCTTATTTTAAATTGATAATGGCTTGTGGATATAGAAGGAAACTTTCTCTGAAGAGATATACAAAGAAAAAACAACAAAAATAGAAAATGGAAAAACTAAAGATCATTAGCAGAAAATATTGATAATTTGAGACTCAAAATTTAAGAAAGTAAATTCAACAGTTCATTAAAACATTAAAATAGCTGTCCAGAATAGCCAAGAAAGTTGTGTTTTAATTACCCTGTAAAACTGAACATTATGGCACCTTTGAATTAAAAGTCACTAATGTAATAAAAGTTAATCAATGACTTAAAAATCATATTTAAAATAGTTAAGATTGTGTTCAGGAATTCTAAATAATAACATGTACTTTAAAGTAAATTCAATACAATAGTCAGGATATCATACTTGTTGTAGTAAACGTTCACCCCCTTTATGGTTCAAGAAATTAATAGTTATATTACTGTTCTCTGCTTTGTGTTTTTCTGAGATGTCACCAAAATTAACTATTAAAAGTTCTGGTTACAGCACTCTATAGTTTCTCCAAGACACATCCCAAAAGTCTTCCAAATTCTTCCCATCCAGCAGTTCCAAAGGGCTCAGTTCCACATAGTCAGGTCTTCGCATACTGTCCTGCTTTTCTGGTGTCAGCTCTGTACTGGTTCCTCCTCTCACTACTGTAAGACATACATGACAGAGACAACACAAGGGAACAGGACTCAAGCTGACTTATGGTGTCAAAGGGATAAGCCCTTGTGGTGGGTAAGACATACATGACAAAGACAACACAAGGGAAGGGAACTCAAGTTGACCTATGTTTTCAGAGGAATAAGCCCTTTGTGGTGGGGCAGTCATGGTGAAGTAGCCTGGACACCAGGATGCAAAGAAATGGAATGTGGAAAGAACCCAGAGCAAAAAGAAAAATATTAAATGGCCAGTGATCTACAACTAGGCCCTGTTTCCTCTCTCAAAATGCCCTCATGGACACAATCAGAGTGCACAGCATCCTAGGCTCTCTACATTCTAGAACATTGACAATAAAAATCAACCTTCATAGAGAACATGCTCTCATTTGTTTTCTCTTTGTCAGATTCCCCTCGTTTGTGTACATAAATGAACACTAGCCTAATAACATCACCACGGACACACATGTCCTGCTTTTCCAGTTTTCTCCATATCTGTTCCACCTATTCTGAGGCCATGATGCAGCTTTCCTGCACAGAACCAAGAGAATATTGACCCCCTGCCTTGTTGCTCCTTAAATAAAATTTTCTGTCATGCCAGGATTTTCAGGGTTTCAGGGTTTAAAATCTCAACACAAGAGGTCTCCTTCATTAAGCACCATGGTTTTCATTGATTGTCATCTTTCAGGACTTCAGCATTTAGGATTGGCTTTTGGCAATCTTTGCTCAGAATGACACTAAGCATTAGCTACTTTATTGTGTCTTTATTCAATTTATTTTGTTTACTTTTATCTGAGATGGGGTCTTGTCATGTAGCCAAGGGTAGAATCAAACTGGAAATGCACTTGCCTTATCTTCCCAAGTGCTGAAATCACAGCAGCACACCAACCTCACTTTTTTCAATGGATTATAATTTCATTAAGAAGGGTCAACCTTGACTCTTACTATAGCTCTGCTCTCTGAGTCTCCTCCCTGATCTACCACCAAAATCTTCACAAATCAAAATAAAGAAGAAGCCACATATTTATCACAGGCAATAGCTCTGCCTTGTGTAAGCATGGCTTTGAGGGTGACAGCAATGACCCCCAAGATGATGTTTTACTTCATTGCTGGATGCCTCTGCCTCCAGAGTATCCTGGAGAACATGGGGCAGGACTCCTATGTGGCCTATGAGACTCAAAGCAAGCAGGCCTAACCCTGAAGTACCCCTTCATGATGGAATTGTCACCAGCTGGGACAGAATAACAGAGATTTGGTGAAGACAGGAAGATGTCTTTGGTCTCTATGAGTAAGGCATAGTGCTGACAGTGGTTTTTCTGATGGGAAGTGATGAGTTCAGGGTATATTACAATAATGGAGCCAACAGATTTTCCCAGGAGTTGGAATATGGAATTTGTGAGCAAGAGAAACTCAGAAGAATTCTCTGGTTAGTATCCTCAGCAACTTCCATAGTGGATTTCACTGATATTGGAAAAGTGAAAAGCAGTAAAGTTTATTGGGCAGTATTTGTGGTTTACAGGAATTCTAAATATTAGATCCAAATGAAAGAAGTCATATAAATAAATTCAAAGTACAGAAGAGAGCTGTAGATTGGATAAATGTTGAGTTTGTTTGAGATGCAGTTAGCACTATACCAACACAACTTAAGTAGACAGATAACTACAAGACCCCTGAGTCCTTCGAACACACTGTATTCAGGGATCTTAAAGAATTCAGTGCTACCTAGATCATGGTTTGGTAAACTTTTGTGTTCACAATCTTTTTTCATCATGTAAAATTTTATATGACTCCAGGTATATGAGTGTATAAACTAGGTATGCAAATTAAATATTTGGTGATTGTATATCATAAATTATTTTAAAATAAGTCTTTGGCCAGTATGTAGCTTCATTGTCCATTAAAGAGAAAAAAAATACATTTTATTTTAAAAAATAGGTCTCTGCTGAATATTTGTAAAGGACATAGAACATCTTCAAAGTTTTTCAGAGTTGATCCAAATATTGATCCAAATTTTATAATCCTCAGTGCTGAAAATGGTGTTTCACAAAAGCAAATAGTATGAACTGACAGAAGCATGTTTAAGCCATCATGAAATTGAGCCCTAATCTCTAAACCAAAATACATATAAATACTTTTCTATAAAATGTAGCACTTTTACAATCAACTATCTTTTTTTTTTGTTTTTGTTTTTTTGTTTTTCGAGACAGGGTTTCTCTGTGCTTTGGAGCCTGTCCTGGAACTAGCTCTGTAGACCAGGCTGGTCTGAACTCATAGAGATCCGCCTGCCTCTGCTTCCCGAGTGCTGGGATTGAAGGCATGCAGCACCATCGCCCAGCTTACAATCAAATGTCTTAAAAACAGCAGAAGACAGTGATGTGCTAATTGAGGAAACACAGTAAGTAAATATGAAGAAGCCCTTGCTTTCCATGATTAAGCCATGATGCTTTTCTAAGTGCAGAGAATTCCTAACACACAGCAGTCCTGAATCCAAGCTGAGGGGTGTGAGGAAGATTGCTGATACTACATAGTGCCAAGGGGTGTGAGGCAGATTGCTGGTATTACACAGTGCAAGAGCATACACAGCACAAACTGCAAACATCGCTTCATAGAACCCAGGCTGCAGTAAACAAGCGTGTGATGTACTACAGGTAGGAGCTAGCCAAAGCACCTCATGACTGTGCATTTAATTCTGAATGAAGTTTTGGTTTACGTGTGTTGAGAAACTGTTTAATGCTGTCAAATTTATCCTACCTGCCACACTCCATTATATGACCTCCATAATGAAGTCAGAAACGGCAGTTAAGGGTTGAGACAGCACATCTCCTCACTGCATGGCAGAAGTGGTGGCTCCAGTGAGTACTGAAGATATAAAAAGTCACTGAACATCTCCATCCATGGTCAATCCCAAAGAAGACATCATTACTAGGTAACGGCTCTATGATTTAACTGGGTCTTGGCTTTTGACAAGATATGAGAATAATAGTGACCTGATGTTTTAGTTAATTCTAGTCCAATGGAGATAATTTCCAACAGTCCTTGAGACACTGACTTGTTTTGCATGACTGCAAACATGTCATAACTCACTGAGTCCACAGTATCTTAAAAAGCCTTTATAATCTGAAAAATTGCAGCAGAATGTTTGTTTACTCAATGGCAAGGTGTGAATACATCATTTATGGCTATGTATTTTTTGGCAAAAAAAAAGGGGCTGCATTCAAATTTAAACTATAAAACAAGTGGTCATCACATGGTATTTATTCTTCACCTGCATTCAGTAGTCATGATAGCCAAGTTAAACTGCTTTATGAGAGCCTCTGCATACATGCAAATGCATCACATGTGCCCGGTGCCTGTGCAGACCAGAAGGAAGCATCACATCCCCTGATGCTGGAGTTACAGGCAGTGATAAGTTACCATGTGGGTTCTTGGAACCATATCTGAGACCTCTGAGAGCAGCAATTGTTCTTACATTAGCTATCTCTCCAGGTTCCAAAGAAAACTTTTGCAAGTCAAAACTTCCTTTGTGGATTGTAGGTTGTTATCCTTTATTTCTCTTACCCACTTATAAGTGAGTAAATACCAAGTTTTTCTTTCTGGACCTGGGTTACCTAACTCAGAATGATATTTTTTTTCTAGATCCATCCATTTGCCTGGAAATTTCATGAGGTCGTTGTTTTTTACAGCTAAGTGACACTCCATTGTGTAAATGGACCACATTTTCCCAACTTGATGAGCCATGCTTTGTTCAAGCCCATGGGTGGCCGAGGGGGAGGGGGATCAGGAGGAGGGTAAATAGGAAGGGGGAAAGGGAACAGGAGGAGAGGAGAGAGGGGGAACTGTGATCAGTATGTAAAATAAATTAAAAATGTTAATTAAATAAAATTAAAAAAAACTTTCTTAGTGAGCATGTAAGTTCTGGAAAATCTGTCTTTTTATTTTACAAAATTTCAAGAAATTTTGATGATTATTTCAATAGGGTGGGAAGAGAAAGGGAAAAAGGAAGGGGGAGGAAGCAGGCAAGGAGGGATAAAGGGGAAGAGAAAGGACAAAGGGAAGGAGAAGGAGGAAGGGGATCAGGGGGAAGGGGGGGGAAAGGAGGGAGGAGGAAGGGAGGGAGAGATGGAAGAGAGAGGGAGAGAGGGAGCGAGGTAGAGCGAATACTAGCCAATCTATGCAGTGACTTTCAGTGTTTCTCCATCCATTTTCATGCAATGTTTACTACAGCCATGTCACCTGGGTTCTGTAAGGAATTCTTGGCACACAGAGTTAACAAAAAGCAATATGTTTTGAGTCTCATACCTACCTCATCTGCTGCCTTCAGTAGCAAAACCAAGAAAAATCTAAGACACAGCACACTTTAGAAAGACCTCAGATAGGTTTTTAGAGACCCTATTCTGATAAAGAGCTTTAGAATTATAAATTGGGGAATTAGACATTTTTGAAATAAACTGACTTTCCTTTTGAAAATCAAAAAGGTTCATTTTCTCACTGTCTCTTCCTAAATGTATTCACTTGTCCTTAGGCATATTCTGTTGATTCAAGTCACAGGGATGTCTCAGTCCTTCCAGATTCTCACCTCTGTCTCTGCCTTGGCCACATGGGGACTCTTCATCTACTTCCAGGACCCAAGTTACTGAAAGACATGACTTTAATTTGCTAGGGCAGCAGCTTCTTATTAACTGCAAACATATGTTTCTCTTTTAATTTCAGTTTGCTCGAGGGTGAAATAAAACAGTACTGTTTCACAATGCAATTAAAACTGACTTTTCCTCCCTTTCCCCCTCCCTTCCCTTCTTCACTTCATAAAAAATATACAAAGATTATGAAATTCTCTTTCTGGGTCCACCAACAGTATCCCAACCTTCCATTTCTCAGGAATTCCTTAATTATAGCAAGTAGCTCCCAAATTCATGACCTTTTGTTTGTTTGTTTATTTATGAGATTGTAATTTAGTTACATTTCTCCCTTCTTTGTTTCCTGCCTCTAAACCTTCCCATATGCCCCTCCCTGCTCCCTTTCAAGTTTATGGCATCTTTATTCATTAATTATTATTGCATACATATATGTATTTGTGCATACATGTCCTAAATATAACCTGTTGAGCCCATATCATGTTACTTTGCATGTGTGTCTCCAAGGCTAACCATTTGGCACTGGACAGCCATGACCTTCCATAGGGAGGATATTTCTCCTGCTCTCAGTTTTACTCATCTGCCTGCAGTTCTTTGTGAAGAGCTGAGACTTTTTTTCATTTATTTCTAACAATGTTTTCAGTGCTGTGCAGATGGTATTGTTGCATCACAGAAAATTCTCCATGCATGGTCCTGTACAGCAATGTCTGTCAGCAACAAGTCCTGCTCATATACTCTATATGGCAACTTTCCAAACTGAAGTTTTCGTGCTAATACATGTAAACATATATGCTTAATGCACACTGATGAGGTACTATTCTAGGCTTTGAACAATTTAACTCTCCCAGCAATAATGTATGGTGATTTCCAGAAACTGTCTTTGTCAGTACTGCTGGTCTTTCCATGTACCCATTCTTATAGGAGTCCACTAATATGCATTCTGGTTATAATTTGCATTCGTCTGATTTTTATTTATTTAGTACCTTTCAAAAGTGGACACAAAATTCACAAACACAAAAATAAATACTTTAAAATATAGAGTTACTATACCCATGGGGTTGTGCAATTGTTGTCAGCATTTAATTTCAGAAAATGTGTGACACTGTACAAAAAAAAATCCACTGGAAGAATTATGATCAACCACTGGACTACCCTTTCCTTGCCTTCCAGTGATTGTTGATGTGTGCACATGTCTATGGATTTGCTTCCATCACACATGTTACACGTTACACGTAGTAATACAATGTGTGTGTTTTTTTTCCATGACTGTTTCACTTGATAGAATGGTTGAAGTTTATTTTCAATGTAGACTTTGTATTTTATTTTTGATAATACCTTAATAATAGTTTTCCCACTGTTTGGGTTATGTACCCCGACCAGACAAGGTCTCATCAGGTAGGCCAGGTTGGTCTTACACTCTCACATAACCTGCCTCAGCTTAAAATGTCCTCATGCAAAATGTTTTGTAAGATGCAGTTTGACTTTGTTAGGGTTAATATCACGTGGTGAAATTCTAGGCATTTGAGGAGTTATTTCAGTTTTATAACTAACAGCCAAATTCTTCCCAAAGTTGTTTTGTTTTGGCTTTTTGATATAGGGTTTTTCTGTGTAGTCCTTGCTATCCTGGAACTCTCTGTAGACCAGGCTGCAATCAAACCCAGAAATTGAACTGCCTGTTTCTCTTGAGTGCCGGGATTAAAGGAGTGTGCTGCCACCACCACCCAGCAGTGGTTTTAATTATTTAGATTCTTGCCAACAGCAGTGCATGAGAATTCAGTAACTCTAAAATGCTATGTGTGTTTAATCTCACTGGCCTTTTGTAGCTTCAGCCTCTCATTGAAATGCAGTGACATCTAGTAAGGCTCTCTGTTTATCTTCTTGAAGAGTATAATGGCATAGAGAGCTTGCATTTGTTGGTTATTAATGTATTTTCCTGTGATGTGTGGTTGCACCTCTAGCCAAATAAAAAAACACTGGAAAAAGCCTGAGTTTCAATCCACAGAAACCTATACAAAAAAAAACTGATATAGTCATATATTGGAATTGCATGTACCAATGAATGAAGAATCAGACATTAATATAGAAAATGATGTAAATATGTCTGCAACATCATGCTGAGTGACAGCAGTATATAAAGAGCACTGACTGAAAAAAAAAATCCTGGTCAAAAGATTTTCTCTGGGTTAAAATCAACAAAAATTTCCTGGAGAGGAAAAGAAATGTCCTTGCGCTTTCAGGTAGTTCTGTATCTCAGTTAAAATAGGATTGCTGATATGTCAGCAATTCATAAACACTGCTCTTATTGTCACAAATGTATAACTTAGTCAGTAAATCAAATTAAACTAAGCTCATATCGCAATTAATATTATGAGTGCCAGATCACTTTGAGAGAGGCACACTGATGTCTGCATTAATCAAATGAGAAAAACAAGGTGAGAAAACAATAGAGGGAGAGATTTTACAAAGCAGACAAAGGAAAACAAACTCAATTCAGAATAGATTATAAATGGATGTTCCTTAGAAAGCACTTTCAATAGATATCGAAGATATTTTATTAGATGCTGAGGAAAGTTCAGACATTTTCAACTAAGAGCAAATGCTCCACCTTTCTAACTAAGGATGTAGTATAATTTTATAAAATGTTCAAAAAGATAATAAAGCAATATGATCTGTGTTCTGTAATTCTGGGTTACTGCTCTATGATGCCCCTCAAGGTAATTAAGATATTATTGAAATTCTAACATATGTGAAGATATATTTAGTGCTTCATGAAATAACATCTCGAGACCCTAGAGTTCAAATTTTTAGCTCATATTCATAAAAGTAAAATCCTTTTACCAATATTGGTAAGTCTGACTATATCATTAGTAAGAGGAAGTGTTTCAGTTTAGCCTTTATTCACAATGGTTTAATCTGGCAGAACCTGGAAGAACACGCATGTAATCTTAGTATTATGGAGGTGAAGGCAGGAGAATGAGGATTTCAAGGTCATATTTAACTACAAAGCAGGAAGCCTAGTCTACAAGAGATAACTGTTCTAATTAGCCCTTCAAGGGATGAGCATCCTAATTGGCTGATGGCTTTAGATGAAACCCTTCCACAAAACAATAAAATTATACTCAGCATCAGCTGCACAGATATTAATAGAATGTACATTCATATATACATATGTGTGTGTATGTGTGTGTATGAAGACCCTCAGTGTGTAAGTGTGGAAAGACATGAAAGGAGTTGGAGGGAGGATGCTTGTGAGTGGCTGATGAGAAAAAATATAGGAGAAAAGTAATATAATTATATTTTGATTTAAAATTTTTAGTAAATAATGAAATACATTATAAATAACAATGTGTGTGATTTTATAATTGTATACTTTATGTCTAATTTTTCATGGCCAATGAATATTAATAATTATAGTCAGAATTGATGTCCATACACATAAATCTTTGATTATCTAATAGATTTACTATTAAATTTTAGCAGAGGGAATTTTCATTTTGCTCAAAGAACAGAATACTAGTGTGAATAGGTCTGCTTGTGAGAAACTGAAACATTTTGGGTGCAGCTAAAATCCAATAGATGGCAGTGAAATACAGAGCATGTGCTGGTTGCTGAATCCTCATGATTGCTTTCCCTGGTAAGCTGCTAATGTCAACGAAAAACTCAACTAAACTATAAAAATCTTTTTAGAATCATACATTTTAATGTATAGCAAAATTTTGAGTAAGAAATGTTCTAAATTATGTTCATGAAAGTAATGTGGGTGATGACTTTCCTGGGGTTACATGAACAAGCTTGTGCTACTCAGTGCCAATGTGGAATCCACATGATTCCACAGTGCTTGTATAGAATCTCCACCCATCTCACAGCTGGAACTTTCTGGAGAGACTGTGCCTATTTTCAAACAACCCATGAAAAAGTAAAGGAGTGGAAAGGGGATGACACTAGAGATGGCAAGGGAAGGGTTAGTCACTTAGACCCCACTGTTATAGACCTGTGGCGAGGCAGAATACCACAGAAGGCAAAGGCATGGCAGAGTGCAGCTGACCACGTGTGACAGCCGAGAATCACAGTAAGAAGAGAGACAATACTGGGTGACAAGCAGTATCTCTCCAGAGCTCTTGACCATGGGACCATTCATTGCGATGAGATCTTACCTCGAAGTTTCACTGCCTACCAATATCCCATCAGAAAATTAGATCAGTCCATTGACAAAATTGTCATGATACAAGTGTCTTCTTGAAGTCTCACCACTAAACCAGTGCACTGAGAATCAAGCCTTCAAAACATGAGTCTTTAGGAGACATTTCAGATCCAAATCATAACAAGAGGGATTGAAATATTAACTGCTTTGCAATGAGAAGATACCAGAGGAATTCAGACTCTGGTAGGTGTGATGATCAGAATTAATTCTGTCATCTATCATAGTTTTCATTGAGGCCTCTCATGAAATAACTCCAGCCAGTTATAGAGATAGTTGTCCATTTCTCTGAAAACAAAGCAGAACATTTGAAGTTATGGGCTTCCATTCAGCAGCATAAAGCAGATGCTACGGTGCACATACTATACAGTCATGACTGAAGCACTGCATAGGAGGTGTGATATGTGGCTACTGACATGGTATTTGAATTACAAAATTTGTAACAATAACTTTCAAGTCATATTTTTTTGTCCTCAGTGACAACACTTCCCCATCTACATGAATAGATTTGGTATGACAGAAATTCAGCTTGATGGTTATTCTAGTTTGGGTGTGAATTGTTCCCTTCTCGGGATTAGGTGTTGGTGACCAAGTCCTCTGATAGGGGAACTGTTTTGAGATGTGCTGGAAACTTCAGGAGATCACTAAGAACAGATTCTGAAAGGTATGCTGTCCCTCACTCCTTCTCCCACTTCCTCTATGTAGTTCTGGTCTGTTCTGAGGTAAACAGCTACCCTTCATCATAGACTATTGCTACCTATGTTTTCTTACCAAGTTTATGAGGCCAAACATGGGTAATCCTTCTGAAACTAAGAACTAAGCAATGAAACACCTGAACTTTTTTCCTAAACAGTATTTCTCAGACAATTGGTTGCAAGGACATAGATATAATACAAGAGTCCAAGGAAGTTGTTGTGGGATTCCCCCCAATATGCTTTCAATATGTTTTATTACCATTGGTTAATAAAGAAGTTGCTTCGGTCTATAGCAAGGCAGAATATAAGGAGGCTAGAAGAAATAGAAAGAGTAAGCAGAGTCAAGGAGATGCTATGTAGCCACTGAGGGAGAAAAATGCCAGCTGCAAGTCAGAATCTTACTGGTAAGCCACAGCTCTGTGGCAGTACACAGATTAATAGAAATGGGTTAATTTAAGATATAAGAGTAAGCTAGTAATATGCCTAAGCTATTGGCCAAACGGGGTTGTAATGAATAAAGTGATTATTCTGGTCTGAGTGGCTGGGAAATGAACAAATGGCTTTTGCCATTTGATATGCCAACGTTGGCCAAGTACATTCACATAAAACCTGAGAGAGCTTTGAAAGGAATTCTAAATACAAAAGAACAGACTTTAGCATAGCTTCTTGGTAGCCATATTTTTTTTTCCCAATGGACTCTGTTTAATGGTAGCAAGCAGGGACCCTGCAGCTCTTTTAAAAGGCCTTCCTGACTCAGCATTGGCAGCAAAGGCTGCATAACTTGTTTAGGGGAGGGCTTCTTAGTTCATTTTGGCATGAAAGACTCTGACTCTTTCAGGAGGTCCAGCTACAGATAATTTGAATGGGGTTTTTGAACAGAGTGCTACAGGTTGATTGATGGCCAAGTGGACCTTGCTGTGTCCCTGGAGATATTGCAGAGAGCATAGCTCATAGAGCTCACAGTAAACATACCTCCACCATGTTGTGCTGGGCAGAACAAGCAGGCAGGGCCACAGAGTTGGTCCTAGTCACACCTATTTAACATTATGGGGGAAAAAAGCATTCCTGGTCAGAAAATGATTAACGATACACAATAAAGACATATTCAGATGAAATAAAAAACCTCTGAATAAGTTACAGTGAGTTTAAAAAATGTGTTTAGGCTTGAGAGAAAGATGAAAAAGAGTATAGACAGTTATAAAAATAAAATATAAAAAGTAAATACTTTTAAAGAATAAAACAAAGTCTTTAAAGAGACAGAGTACAGACATTCATAGATTAAAAGAGCAAAAAAAAAATAAGCCATGTAAAAATGGAACATACACAGAGAGTCTGGATTATGTATATTACTGTGCTTTCTTTGAAATTTTTGACTGTGGTTGAGTTAATTACAGAGAGACATTTTATTGCATGGCTGCAAGGATAAACCAACATCAATGTTTTAAAGGTATCTGGACTTCAAAATTTGGGTCTTAGGATATATTGCTTTAAGAAAGAGGTTCTGGTTTTGTTTCCACAGAGGATAAAATGCTGCCGATGTATTACTGGCTAATATGGTTTGATTAAACAAGACCTTCTGAAGCAAAGGCCAAGATGGTCTAATATCCATGACAGCTGTAGGAATTTTGACTGAGATAGACCTACCACACAAGATACCCAATGAAAAACCTAATAAACAGCACCTTCAATCAGCAGGAAGTAGTCTAAAGGACAATGTCCAAATTCCCTAAATTATTGTTTATAAATGTTTTTTTTACATTTAAAGGGGAATATGCTTCAGAGATGAATATTTTGCATTAATATAAATCTTGGTTTATTGATACAAATTTAAGGTCAATTTTGTTATATGTATTTTTTGCTCTTGATTAAGGGATTGTGTTTGTGCAGCTCATTTAAAAATGCAATGTATAATTAAGAAATACAAGATAATTGATAGTCTTCTATAATAGTCAAGCTTGTAGTCATCTTAGTTAGGTTTTCTAGATGTACAGAGATATATTTCAGATGGAAGGTTATTCTTCAAACCTTCTAAAGACTAACAGAATATGGCATTTAAAATATTTTAAAAACTTAGGACTTTTCATGACAGTGAGACACATCTGCTCCTGTAGAATCAATCTACTTCAAGAGGATGACGGGCATCTAAGAGACTCCTTTTGGAGATTGTTAGCCACTTGGGGAAGAAACTGCTCTTTCCTGGACTGTTTGATGGTATGCTGTATGAACTGGAAATGCAGGGCCCACAGAAAAATGACTGATGAACTTGCCTAAAGTTGAGACAGTCCTTGAGGTTTCCTCCTTCATGAAAGAGTCTGCCAGACATTCTGCAGGATACAGAAGAAAGTGACTTACAAACTGCCAATAGAGGTGAAACAGTCTTTCAAATTTCCTGATTCATGGAAAAGTCTGCCAGTTATGATTTGCTTTTAAGCTGAAGATGGATGCCCCAATATTACAAAAGAACTTTGGGTGACTGTCCAGGCTGTGAGATCTCACTGTCAATTCTAGAGTTTTGGAAGTTTCTTACACTGCACTTTCTGTTTATTTAGGTAATATTATATACTTCTGGGGTCTTTGATGGAGTTGAAGACAGTTTTAGTTATCCTTAGTTATAATAAAAGATAAATTAGATATGAAACAGAGAGCCAAATTGGA
>NW_004949226.1:482066-484637 GCF_000317375.1 Microtus ochrogaster | reverse complement strand
CAGATCTCCTTATAGATGGTTGTGAGCCACCATGTGGTTGCTGGGAATTGAACTCAGGACCTCTGGAAGAGCAATCAGTGCTCTTAACCTCTGAGCCATCTCTCCAGCCCCAAAACCTTCCTTTTTCTTTAGACAGAAAAGGGGAGATGATGTGGGATTCCCCTCTGTATGCTTTGAATATGTTTTGTTACCTTTGGTTATTATGGAAACCGTTTGGCCTATGGCAGAATAGAATATAGCCAGGCTGGAAGAGATATAGAGAGAAAGTAGGTAGAGTCAAGGAGACACTATGTGGCCACTGAAAAAGAAAGACGCCAGCTGTCAGCCAAAATATTACCAGTAGGTCATATTCTCCTGGAGATACACAGATTACTGGAAATGGGTTAATTTAAGATGTAAGAGTTAGCTGGAAATATGCCTAAACTATTAGCCTAGCAGTGTTGTAATTATTATAGTTTTTGTTTGATTATTACAGTCTGAGCATCCAAGAAATGAACAAATGGCTTCTGCCTACTAAAGTTCATCCTAGAATTAAGCTTATACAAAGGAGGTTCTTTGGTCCTATTCATACTAAGAACTAGACTCACTGAGTGGGCATTTTAGAAGATGATTTCTAAGGGACTGCTTTGCCAAATTAAGTAGGAACAACCCAGACTGAGCTATTAAGTCTTCTCCTTTTCCAGATCATAACCTTCTCTCAGAACTTGCAAGTCTCTCTTAAAGCTCCTTGGGGCTCTATGGTTCTTTTCCCAAATTTCTCCATATTCCAAACATCCTGTGCAGTTAGTACTACCGTGTTCTCTGAATGTTTCCTTAGATCGTGCAGCAGTCCAACAATGTGAATTTCACTTTTATTTCTGACAAGCTCTTGAACCTTTATTTTCCTAACAGGAATCTGTAGAAGGTAGTTGTGACAAGACTCCAGCCCCAGATTGCCAGTGAGAGCACCAGGTATGGTTTGTCCCCCAGACACATACTAACAAGGACCATGCTATCCTGTTAGATTTCACTAGAGCTGATTGCAGCTGTTGGCTCAGACTAGCACCCAGACCCAAATCCCCCACTTTAGTAAATGTAATCTTACCTTTTGTTTCTCTTGTCAGTCTACCCTTAAGGACATTTCCAGTTTTCCTGTGAGGAAGTGGGAGCAGGGCTTCTGGCCTTTGTTGGTCAATGATTTCTCCTGCTGCCATATCCCCTTGTATCAGATTGGTCACTTTGTGCAGGGACTTTAGCTTGGATTGAACCAACATTCCAATGTGTCTCTGCCTTACTGTTATAGGCAGTTGTCTCCTTTTTTGCCATGGAAGCTCTTCATTGGCAGCTGATTATCATTCATCAATTCAGCCCCCTCAGGTGTTCATTCATTAGCACTCTGAAAACTAGTGCCTCATGGTGGAAACCCATACCTTAGAAAATTGGACACCAACAAGATCTCCTTGACAGTAGTATCATTATTCCCTTTCAACCTGTAGACATGGTGTTATTCTGAAATGCTGTATGATCCCATCTTCAACTTAGAACACTTATCACAGAAATTTGATCTAAGAAATACTTATTCAAAGAAATGCTTGTTACATTTAAAAACCACATAGGAGCTGCACTATGACATGTTAAAATGCAGGATTCAATTCTAATTATTTTCTTACATTGTATACTCCCCTTTGCTCTGTTTGATAAATTAGACACGTTACAAGAAAAAGCTAAAAGAAGGATGGGGGAAAGGAGGATTTAAAAAAAATTGCAAAATAATGACTTTTATTTGGAAATTTCATACATACACAATGTATCCTCTACATCTCCCTCTGCCTTCTCCCAACCCTCTAAGATTCTTCCTAGCACACCTGGATCCCAAATTTATGACTTTTTTATGTCTATTTCCTTAACTCAGAGTTTAATCAGTGCTATTCATGTGTGCATGGGTGTCAGTCATGTACGGGGACTCTTTCTTTCCTACCTCCTGGGCTATGCAGGAACCTAGGTTCTGTAAGTTTTATTTAATCATTAAATTTGTATATATTCTTTAATATTTGCCTGCATTTATTCACGCCGGTACATTTGGCGCAATTTTTTCGTTAAGCGCTAATATTAGACCTGTTTTTTGGTACCAACTGCAGGAGACAATTTCGAATGATGCACATTTTTGACAACACTCTGGCTGGACATTCTCAAAACGCTTAGAGACTAGTTATAATTTTCTTAGGTCAAAGGTTAATTTGGGAATTTTAACATCATTTGCTTTTACAGGGGCCCCTAAGAAGAACGTCGCCCCCATGTCAGCTAGAAGCAATCTAAGAGGACGACGTCCCCTCTCCCATCAGAGTTTGCCCACAGGGTTAGAGACATCTTTTACTGGTTGGTTTAGGGTTGAGGGGATGGGGGGATATTGTATGGAATTAGGGGTATATTCAAAAAAGGGGGGGATTGACTGGTTTGATCTGATGATTGGTATTTGTGACTTACTGTTTTTAGAAAATTATATTGGTACTGTTTCTTGTATATTGATATATTGAATATTGAATGTGAGTGTTCCTACCTCTATTTTTGTATATGAGTATGCTTATATTGTAT
>NW_004949226.1:476378-481105 GCF_000317375.1 Microtus ochrogaster | reverse complement strand
TTCTGTAAGTTTTATTTAATCATTAAATTAGTATATATTCTTTAATATTTGCCTGCATTTATTCTCGCCGGTACAAGAGCTCAAACTATTAAGCACAAAGACAATGTGCTTAGTTTTATTTTGTTGATGGTAATGGATGTGTTTGTGTGTTCAGGTGTATATGCGCATATCCTCATGCTTGTACATGCACATGTGTGTGAAAGCTGGAGTACAATGTCAGATGTCCAGCTCCCCATCTCAGCTAGCCTTGCTGGCCAGAGAGCTCCAGGATTCACCAGTTCCTGCCTGCCTAATGTTGGGATAACAGGCTAAAGCTGCTATGCCCAGCTTTTTATGTGGATACAGGAGTTTTCAACTCCAGATTCATGCTTTCATGACAATCATCTTTATTGACTAAGACATCACCCTAACCCCTTGTTTAATGTTTACACACATCATTCTGAAGTGTTGATTTTGTGCTTTGTGGTTTATCTGCAGCAGTGAGGAGGTAGGTAAAGTTCTTGCCATAGAGTTTTCATGTGGGAGTAGGGAACAGAAAATAACCATATAAACAAATGATGTGCTCTCCACTAATGAGTATGATCATAGCCCCTCTGCCCCAGCACCTGTGTGTGGAGCTTAGACTGAAATAATAAGAACTAAGGTCTCTTTCCCAAGTCAGAGTTGGGGAACAGGGATTGTAAGTTCTTAAATGTTTGTGATATTCTTATTTTTATACATGCTTATAGTTCCTGATCAGACACTTATGTTCACCTTTAAATGTTTTTCCATTTAAACATGGTCTGAGCCTCTACTTTCCTGTGGCTCAGACCATGTTTGTAAAACATTATTGTATGTATGCAGCTAAGAGCCTGAGAAATGCCGGCTCTTAGAAATAAATAGAATATTTATTTGGATCTACTGCACACACTTGAGCCAGGAGACTTCCATTCTAAGTGATTAAATTTTTTACATTCTTCTGTATTAATTTTGACCCTGGTGGTTATAGCAACAGAAATTAAGATTTTACAGAATTTTTTAACTTGTATAAAATAGATGGACCATGAACAATTATACCTAAGGTAAAACGTGATAATGTCAAAACTAAAAAAAAAAAATCTAATCTCAAAAAAATTCTTGAAAATTCTAAATGGACAGTTATCTGCGTACAAGAATTGATGAATTTCCCCTTGTGAAAAATCCACTTGTGCATTTATTTAGTCTTAGTGTTCTCAACAGTATGTATGTATCTCAATTATATGTTCAGCAGTATAATGAGAATATAAAAACTGTCTGTCTTTGTTATTTCCACGCTGGTTCTGATGAGTTTCAAGCCCCCCTTGCCTTAGGTATCAATAAATATGTACTTTCCACAGTTATGAACAATGAGAAATATGATGATGTTCAAGGGAAATGTTTGGTGCATAAAACAATCCCTGGGAAGAGGAAATTCTGCTAAGACAAAAGCAAGCGAAACCCAGTTACCCTTCTTTGGAACATTAGAAACACTTAGGAATATTTAAAAGTATCTTCTTTTCCCCCAAATACAAACTAAACTAGATTTAAGAACATTGTTAAATAAAATTTAGAAGTACAAACACATTATATTTTCTGAAACAATTTTAACGATTTATCTTTATTTGTGAGTATATACGGATGTGTAAGTGTATGTCCTGTGAGTATATGAGTGTGTGTGCACATGAATGTGACTGCATATATGTGAGTATGTCTGAGTGTGTGCGTGTATGCACATGTGTGTCACATGTCTGCGGGTGCCCCAGGTGCCCCAAAGGGATCATCACATCCATGGAACTGAAGTTATAAAGGATTGTGAGCCCTCTAACTTGTGTTATAAGAATAGAACTTCAGTGTTCTTCAGGACTAAGTATTCTTAACCACTTAGCCATTTGCCCAGCCCATCCACCTCTTTTTCCGTTGTCTTGCTATCTTTTTTCCTTCTTTTCCCAATGATTTATTTTTAAACAAAATGTTTGCTATGAGTATATGTGTAAGCTATGTGTGTGTTGGTGTCCAAGGGTATGTAAGTTGTCCTGGAACTGGAGTTACAAGCTTTTGGGAGCTGCTGGATGTGGTGTTGAGAACTGAACTCTGATCCTCTGCAAGTGCAGCAAACATTCTTTACCACTTAGCCATTTTTCCAGCAATAACAATATGTTCTTAATTATAGTTCACAAACCAGACCAAGCACATGCCAGTTAAATTTTTCACTTAAAGTTTGATAATCCAATGAGACATAATTCATAACAAAACAATGGAAAATTGACTAAATGGAAACAGTGAGGGGATAATTAAGGCTTCAGGAGAATGTACAGTAGGGTGACAGAGTGCCTTGCAGAGTATCCTGAGCAGACCATTTCCTAGCTTCATAATATTCAAATGGACACAAAAGTTTCTGTACCACTATAAAGAATGACTTCAATCAAGAAACCACAAGCCTGTACTTCAGGGAAACTTTTCAGCTCCAAGAGACACAGACCACCCCCCGCCCCAATTAACACTACTGGAGAACTGCATTGGACCATGTTACCCTTGTTCATGACTTAGTCAATGAGTTTCAGCAATGACCATCATATAACACTGTTATGTAAGCAATAAAGAAACAAAGAAATAAATTCAAGAGCATCACATAAACACAAACACAAATACAGACACACATTCACACACACACACACAAAGAGAGAAAGAGAAAGAGAAAGAGAGAGAGAGAGAGAGAGAGAGAGAGAGTCCATCCAAACAATAAATGTATAAATGTATATTCTTTAGGACAACAAAAATTTTGATGAATTCTGGGTTAGAGAATTTGAAACAGAGTGAGTATATTACCAGAATCCTCTTCTCTATGCTTGTTTACTTTATATTATATCCTCCTTCAGAAAGGAGGCAGGATCTGCTCTATCACTGATTTCTTTCTTTCTACTTCATCCTCTGTAGTGCCAGTCTGTTGGTGAGGGCTGTTCGTTATTCCTGGCCACTCAGACTGAAATAATCACACAGAAATTATTTGCAATGCTGTTTTGCCAATACCTTAAGCATATGTCTAGCTAGTTCTTATATTCTAAACTAACCCATATCCATTAATCTGTACATCATCAAGAGGCCATGGCCTACTGCCAAGGTTTCAGTGGGCTCCAATGGAGGCATCTGTCTCCTATGGTGGCTACATAGCACCTCACTGACTCTGCCTACTCTCTTCTCCTCTATCTGCTTGGAATTCCAACCTTGCCATATTCTGCTAAGCCACTGACTGTAATAGCTTTATTTATTAACCAATAAATGCAACACATAGACAGAAGGACTTTCCACACCAATCTTTCTTTTTGCTTGAGAACCAAGCATATCAGTTTGAAATTATATTTTTGTGGGGGACTGTGGGGGACTGCATTAAACCTCTTCCTTTTCCATTCCCTTTCTGCTGCTTGTGAGACCAGGAGCAGAACTGTACATGGGACATTGACTGAGATTGGTTCTGGATAGGGTTATGAGTCACAGCAGCAGGTGCCAGGAAAAGGAGCGCACATAGATAGTTTCATGGGGACTTAGTGTCACCACATTCCTCCTTGGATTGGAAAGCCAAACTACAATTTCTTTTCTTCATGGAATCCTCAAAGGTTGTTCAGGTCTTAAATGAGTATTAACTCTTTTTAATGAGTTGGTATCTAAGGGAGAAATGATGTCATGGTTACTGTCGCCTCCATTTTCTCCATGTGCTCCCAAAGCAACAGCACAGTCTACCAAAATTAGGCACACCTACTGTGGATTTTCAAGCCAGATGATGGATAGTCAAACACTGCTGTGTGTGCCAGCTATAGCTTTCAAGAGAGCATGGCATGAGTGGGGCTGTTCCCCACCTAAATCAGTCCTGGCATTGTGAGCTTCATACAGTCAAAGGCCATGTCACCTTAGAGTCAGTTAAGCTCCTGTTTCCCCACCAAAGGCCTGACCTCTCAAAAATGTGACTGGCAGTTTGTTAACCTAACTTATAGACTTGAAAAGTTCCTACCTCCACTTTACTACTTCCTCCCTGCACTTCTTCCCTGTTGCTTTGGCATTTAAATTGGCGCAGTCATTAACATTTGCCTGTCTTCATTCAGGTATGCATATGCAAATTAGGTGCATTTCCTCCCTTGCTCATGATTTGTCCTCCCGTCCTTCATGATTCTAGCTATATAAACTAGCCCCTTTGCTTCTATAAAAAAACTGTTTTTGCACAATATAAGGACCATGAAAGGCAGCGTGAAAAAAAATTGATAACTTTCATTTACCTCAGACTTTTATAACTTGCAGGTACACATTTTAATAACTTGCATATGTATACCTTAAAACACCTTTTACTTAGACCATGTTTAGAAGTTGCACTGAAATTTGTTTGGTGAGGTTGTCCTTTTAAACTGGCAAAGCCTCTCAGCTGTCAAACTGCATCAGAAATCTTTGAGAAGGATAAAATTTTACTTGAGTTATTGATTAAAAAATGGCAGAGGACTTACTCTATTGGCTATAGGAGTAGATATAGGGAGCTACTCCTCAGTGTCCTCCATGGTCATCGAGGTCATCAGGGTTATATTTGTCTTCTGCTGTTAGAAGCAGGGTCTGCCAGGCTCCAGAAGGTCCTGTGGGTTAGGGGTGCACCCACACACTGAGACAATGGGGATGTTCTATCAGGAACTCACCAAGGCCAGCTGGCCTGGGTCTGAAAAAGCCTGGGATAAAACCGGACTCGCTGAACATAG
>NW_004949226.1:474565-475963 GCF_000317375.1 Microtus ochrogaster | reverse complement strand
TTTTCCTAGTGGTTAGCTCTTTCACTTGATGAAGTGAATTTCAGATGGACATTGTTCTGTGCCCATCTGTCTTCTGTCTTCTTTGGAGGAAATAGAGTGCTGCTTCTAGAAACCAACCTGTCTCTCCATCATGAAAAGTCTTTTAATAATTAAATATTTAAATGTCATTTTCCCAGATTTCTGAGCATTTGAGGGCTGTTTATTGAGTATAGTTAAGTTATAACTACAGTATAGGATTTGCCCAGAAAGCTGTGTTCAAGCTTGACTGTGCTGGTTTTTAATTTAACAGGTGAGATTTATACTTGTGAAAGACAAAGAAGAAAAATCTGCTTGCAATAGAAGCTTAATAGTAGAATTGACAAGTAGAGAACAGCTTAATATATTTTAAAGCAGTGCTAGGTCAAATATACAGTATCTTTGTAAGAGATTTAAGAGTATGTACCAATTTAAAACATGAGACTTATTTTTTTTTTAGTCTGGAATGAGATACAATGAACAGACAATTATAACATTTAACAGTAAATAGACATACAATTACACCCAGTTGAATTTAAATTTTATACACATATCTGCACAGAGTTAAAGCTAACTTATTTTATAAATAAAGTTAACTCAAAAGTCAAATGAATGCACACAAACAAACACATTTTGAACAGGAGTTGAAAGAAGTAGATGCTCTGGTGTACCCTGCCAAAAACATGCCACTGTACAAAACATACATGTAACATAGTCAGTAAGAAGAATTTAGACACAAACATAGATACCACGAGACTAGGCAAGGAATACCTCAGTAAAGATGGTGACTTGGTTACCTAACCTACCTTTAGTGAAGATGTTGGTGAGGTCATCTGACCAGCCCTTAGTCAGGATGGCAGGACTTGTTCACATGACTTGCCTTTAGTAATGATGGTGGCAGTCACGTACTGTCTAAAGAAACCACGTTTTTAGAGCCAGGGCAGGAATTTTAAACAGATATAAATAAAAAGAGAGAACATACATTTAAAACAGAATCATATCTGTGTAGCCACAATAGAAAGACCATGGAATTCTTCCTCTGACTTACCTTTGCTTTGCTGTTTCAGGTGGACATAGCAAGGCTCTATGTATTATTGCCTGTTCTATCCATGCTAACCTAACTCAGATCTTTATTTTTTAAATTATTTATTTTATGAGATTATAATATAGTTACACCATTTCTTCCCTTTCCTTCTGTTACGGTAAAAATAAAACAGCACCTTTCCCTGAGTGGCAGAGCAGGTAGTGGGCCATGAGGAACAACAAATCCCAGGCAGGAAGATGCTTGGCAGGTGAGAAACCGAGACGGATAGGCACGCCATGCAGAGAAAATGGGTATTTATTTGGTGAGTTATAGAGGGGAAAGAAAAAGGAGGAAGAAGG
>NW_004949226.1:455130-474334 GCF_000317375.1 Microtus ochrogaster | reverse complement strand
CGGGAGGGAGTGGGAAGGGTTTGTCTTTTAAAGGGACAGGACAAACCATTATCCATCCTGGTTTCTCATCTGCCTCATGGCTCCCTGCCTGGGACTTGCTGCTGCTTGTGGCGTGAGAGCCCCTCAGATAATGGCGCCATTTTATTTTTACCATAATATTTGGTGCTCATGGCTTGGCCAGACTCTTCATGTTCCCTCTTCCCTGCAGGCAGGCCAGTTGAGGAAATGTGGAGCCATGTGCTGCAAGACAAGGTTTCTTTACAACAGCTCTGCACTGTACCTGCCTTAACACCAACATCTACACACACCAGTAGCTTGGGTGGTCAATTTTCCCCTTCCAGTCAGCCAACCGCAGCTTTCACAGATACTGTTGAGCCCTTCACTGACATTTCTTTCTGGTTGCTTTCCATAGCTAAAAATGTAATCAGACTACTCAGGGTACTCCACCCATTCTAGCACTGCACATGCTGTGTGGTGCATTCTTTCTTTTCTTTACTTTTCGACCACTAGAGACCAGCCTCTAGCATCTCTGGCTTCTGGGACTGGAGCTAGCTAGGCTTCAACACCCTGCCTGTAGAGAAAAGATGTCTTCCTATAGGACCTGTGGAGTTCATTGACTGTTTTTATGGTTTTTCATGGTTTCAGCTATAGTATAAACCCTCAGACTATCAGCCACCTGCCTGTGAATGTTCTGCCAGTGTCTGCCCAGCTCTTCTTTCCTCAAACTATCCCTGCCACAGCTACCACTGGTCCTATGGAAAATGACAAGACCTACAAGATTAGTCAGATCTACGAGACAGCTGTTTTCAATTCCAGCCTTGCCGGTGCAGCTTGTGGTATGGTGGCTCAGTGACAGGGTGGATCACACCTCTAGGTCTCTCTTGTTATTATGTTTAGAACTCCCATAGCTCAACAAAATGAGGCTTCTCCATACAACATTTGACAACTGGCATTTTGACTGAGGTCAGGTGACCTTACTGCCATCTTAAATGAGAGCCAGGTGACTTTGTTGCCTGTTGGGGACTGTGGACCCCCATACCCTAAATTTTCTGTGACCCCCCTGCCTGCTGGAGTAATAACTTGTTTTCCTATGCTTGCAGCTGCTCTGAGCAAAAGATCCTCAGGAGTTCCTGATTGCAGGGGAGTGGTTTAGAGTTGGAGTGTGGAAGGAAACCCTATATAAAGCTGCCCTGGAACAGAGTAAAAGGACATTCTTGGCATTCTTGGCATTACCTATGTCTCTGTATGTGTGTGTTAATCTCCAACCCCTTGCCCGAATTGTGAACTGTACCATAGCATGTGACACATACATCAGGCATTGTGTTACAGCTGCCATCTTAACTGATGGCCAGGTCAGGTTACTAAGTCTCTCCATCTTTACTGAGGTATCCCCTGCCTGGTTCTCTGGTGCTGATTCTGTTGCATGTGTATTTTAGGCAGTGGCATGCCTTTGGTAGGACTCACCAAAGCATACACTTCGCCCAATTCCTGTTCACTCTTTGTGTGTGTGTGTGTGTGTGTGTGTGTGTGTGTGTGTGTATACATACATGTAACTTAAATGCACCTATGTTGACTGTTAAATGTTATAATTGTCTGTTCATTGTATCTCATTGCAGACTATAAAGAAATAAGTCTCATGTTTTAAACTGGTATGTACTTTTAAGTCTCTTAATTCAACCCTTCTTTACCTGTTATTTGAGAGTGAGTACAGTCAAACTCAGTCCTAGCTCTCCAGGCAGATCCTATAACTTACCTATACCCAGTAAACCATCCTCAACTGCTCAGAGATCTGGGAAATATTGCATTTAAATATTTAATTATTAAAAATTTTCATAACAAAAAGAGATAGTTTGGCTCCTAGCAACAGCACTCTGTTTCCTCCAAAGAAGACAGAAAACAAATGGGTACAAAACAATGTCCATCCTCAATTTGCTTCAACTGTTAAGCACTGACCACTGGGAAAAATTGCCTTTTATCTAAACTGAAGGTCTCCAGACATTGGACAGAATCACTGGAATTGAAAGCTTAGCTGCTCAGGTCAAGGCATATCTTCCTAAAGAGTTCTTAGCCTGCAGAAACTTCTGGAACTTGGCAGGTCCTGAACTAAATAGCAAAAGGCAAATATGACCCTCAGAAACCATGGAGGACCATGAGGAGTAGCTCAAGGTGCCAACCAAATAAGTTCTCTGTTGTTTTTTAATCAATAACAAAAAAAGTAAAATTTTTGTCCTTCTCAAAGATCTCTGATGCAGTTTGACAGCTGAGAAGTTATATCAGTTTAAAAGGACAATTACACCAAATAAATTTCAGTAAAACACAAATATAAGTTATTAAGGTGTGTTCCTGCAAGTTATAAAGATGTGAGGACAAGCGCACACTATCAAATTTCTCTCTCATGCTGCCTCTCATAGTCTTAAAAATACTTTTCATTGTCACAATCATTCTGACATAAATATGCTACTGTTTATACAATGCATATGTTTAAAACTTATGTTTTCACAAACCAAAAGAATTTTTGTGAATTCCAGGGAACCTAATTGAAGGATCCACCTTAAACAGGTCAGATACACCCCTCTCAATTTCCTGGTCCTAGAAATGTTTTTTCCTAAACTTAACTTTGTCCTTTGTTCTATCAATACCTTAAACTGGTGTAAGAAATGCCAGACATTTCCATACCACAAACACCAGACAGAAACAAAGAGACCCCAGGATGTGACAAGCACCTAGTTTTCTCATGTTCTTCCCCACAAGACTATACCCACAAATAAGCCAGAAGTCATATTCAGAATCTGCTGTCCCAATTTCTTTAACCCATTGTGCCTAACCTCCCACCATTTTATTATAAAAAAAGGAGATGGTAATGTAATTGTCTAACCTGCCCCTTTAAGAAGCAAGCCCTGCCCACTCCCTCCCCGATCTGCTGAGGCAAGCAGATCTTCCTTCTGCTTCCCAGACTCAGCTCCTTCCCTTTCTGTCTCTCTCCCGATGAGGCAGCTTCTGTCTCTCTCCCTTCTCCCCATTTCTCTCCTTCCCCCTCTCCCTCTCTCCTCTCTTTCTCTTTCCCTGCCTCTTTCTTCTTGTCCTCTTTCCCCTTCCCTTCCATAACCCACTAAATAAATATCCAACCTCACTCTGCCTCTGCATGACATGCCTATCCATCTCTGTCTCTCACCCACCATGTGGTTCCCTGACTGGGACTTGCTGCCCCTTATAGCCCACAGGCCCCTTGGGTAATGGTGCCATTTTATTTTTACCATAGCACCTTCCCTTCCTCCAAACCACCTGTCTTAGTTAGGACTTCTATTGCTGTGAAGAGACTATAGCCACTCGTACAAAGGAAACATTTAATTGGGGCTGGTTTAAAGTGTGGGGCTCAGGGCAGCCTGGCCACACATGGGGTTCAGCCTGTATAGCTGCCATGGCAGGCAACACTTGGTTCCAGGAAAAGTCATAAGCTGATACCATCAAGGTATGGCCAATATCTAAAGGGAAGTACCTGAAATGCCAAACATTAGCTAAGATTAGATAAGAGCACCAGAAGTCCCTGAGCCCAGGACTCACCTCTTTCCCTTTTGCCAAGACCCCTAGACAAATGTCGGTCAATTAGGGTTCTAAACCCTGGAAACCACATCACCTCAACTTCTACTATGATAAAAACCCTTCCCTGACTAGCATTGGAACTCTTTGCTCTCTTCTGTGTCAGACAGATGGAGAATCCAAGCTTAAGTTTGAATAAAGATTCTTTGCTTTTACATAAAGGACTTGGGCTCCTAGTTGGTTTTTGGGGATCTCCATGATCTGGACATAACAGCAGTTTCAGAGGTTTTTTCCGTTACGATCATAGAGAGAAACATGGCAGCATACAGGCAGACATGGTGCTGGAGAAGGAGCTGAGGGTTCTATGTTCTGCATCTGGATCCACAAGCAAGAGAAGGCGACACTGAGCAACACTGGGCATAACTTGAGCATATGAGACCTCAAAGCCTGTTCCAAAGTGACATGCTTCCTCCAACAAGGCCACACCTCCTAATAGTGCCACTCCCTATAAGGACCATTTTCTTTCAAACCACCATACCTTCACATATGCCCTTCTTGGTCTATTTCAAATGAGGCTTCATTTTTCAGTGATTGTTGTAAACACAAACACAATCATCCTAAATACATAAGTTCAACCTGTGCTATCTTTATAGTGTTACTTTGGATGTATGTTTTCAGGGAGATGGCTGCATTTATACAATACACTCAAGGTATCACTATTGCCATGTTATAAGGTCACTCTATTTGCTATATCAGGTTGAGTAGGTAATGATACATATCTATGGTAAGTTCTTTTATTTTTGAAGCATTATTTTACTGGGTCTTAAAGGAGACTTAATGTTTCCCAGCTATGGGCTATCAGTACTATCAGAATCCAGATAGAAGTAACTTTTGGGATGGCTAGACTTGAGAAGCCCTAGTGAATTTAAAGCAGGTCTGGGCTGAGTTCTGCTGATGAAACACAGATGACAGCTGGGACCCAAACAATAGAATGCCTGCTGAGGACTAGGTAGGCTGCTGCTAGTGGGCAGCTTCAGCAGCCTGGGTGAGATAGGAGCAACCTTCTGTAAGGATGCGGACGCTAGCTCTTCATGATTATTCTTCCTTCCTGGCATCGCCTGGTCTTCTTTCTCTAGTTGATACAGCGTGTTCTTTCCTCTGCCCTAGATATTGCTATCATATTGCACCTCACTTTATTTTCATTTCTCAGGTGCAGTGAAACAGACATTCTAGAGAAACAATAGAATCCTTTTAGATGTTTTGTTGTTGTCTTTTTCTGTGTTCAGTATTCTTTATATTACAGACTTAAAATCTACTCAAAATTATAAAAATGTTCTACTAGTCCCGATCCACCTGGTCACTACCGTGTTTACCTCCTGTCTCAACAGAGCAATGAAATTTCAACTGCTATATAAAAAATTAAATAAAAGAGGGCATCAAAGAACATATGTTAGTAATATAGTTTCAGTACACAGAAAAGTCTAGACCCTGATGATTCATATAATAATCATTAGAAATTAGCTGATTTTCTTGACAAATGAGGTTCAGTATCTACTTCAGAGACTTTTTTTTTTTTGGTCCTGCACAGACAAGGTTAACCAGCAAAATGCTAAAGAAGCCTCTATGTCATAGTGCACAATAAGGTCTTTTAATAGGCTTAATCTTCCCTACTGGTCAAAATAGGAGAAAGAGCATGGATTCATTATTGGGGCCTCTGAGTGCCAGCCTCAGTGCCCCCTCAGGGTTCAAATAGGATGCTTTCAGCAATTGGGGCTGACTAAAGGTATCTGAGGGTGAATGTACCAGCTCATACACGTCTTCTTCTCATGTCTCTTTATTCTTTCAATGTTCTTCCACTATCCCTCGAGGTTTCCAGTTTATATACTGCACAGACACAATTAATCATTCTCTGGCTATATCAAAGATACTAGGCATACATTTTTAGGGTCAAGAAGACAGATAAGGCTGACAAAGCAGCTGCCTGTTACCTTACTTATGTCTCAGAGGAGGCATGGCTGTGAAGCACCAATGCATATCTGAAAAGGGTAAATAAAGGAAAAGGCTGAATATTGTAAAAGCTGGAGCCTGCCACTTCTAGCCCCAGGCTAAGCAGAGGGAAGCTCATACCCACTGATGCCCAGATAAGAAGGAATTCCATTCTCTGGGACAGATTAAGTGATCCAAAGTTTTTTTTTTCCTGTAACTCTAGGGGTAAAAGCACAGTTAATTTCCTTGACTAAGATCTTGTATCAAGTGAAACAAAGGTGAAGGTAAGCACAGTATCAATAGCTTGTTAGGGTAGAGCAGAGGTCAGGAGATTAAGCTCTCCTAAGACAGCTGTTAGAGAAATCGGGTTGCCCAGTCCTCTTTCTTAGTGCCTGTCTTTTGAGGCTCTGAATGTGATCTACTGGGAAGGCTCCTCCTCTTGTTGGACATCTTGCCATAAAAAATAATCATGGGAAGCTATTTTTATGCAGCTTTGACAAATGTTTCTTTGACTGAGTGAAAAATTTTAAACCAGGGCCCCATAGTGGGGGAAAAGGTCATCCAGTTACTAGTACAGGAGAGAGCTATGCCCAATAATTGATTAATACACTTCCGAGGATTATGTGGGATGAGTCCCACTATGGAAAAGTGGAGTTCTATGTCTTCACAAGGGTTTTTACAGAAATGACAGCAGCTATTCCAAAGGCACATATTACCAATGACCTAGAGTTTCGGTCTCCTCCACTAGATTGTGATTCCCATGTGTAAGCCTAGTGATTTTTGTCAGCTGTATTCTCACTGTATAGTCCTGTGGACCACAGCAATTCAAGGATCTACTGTACCTGACAGATTCCTTTCCTCATGGAGAGGAAAGCAAACGGATAACAAAGGAAGGCCCTGATGTGAAAAATGGTGATAGCCATCATTCTTTGACTTACAGACCCTGAAAAAAAAAAGATGCCTTATATTTTTATATGTTTGAGCCTAGCCTAAATATAAGCTAGAGAATAGAGAACGTGGCCACCAAAGATTCAAAATTCTACCCAAAACTCCCACTCCTAGGTCAGGAGAGCTTTCTAACTTTTGAGCAAGCACAGTGTGCCCTTGAAAACAGCTGAAAACTAAACTCCTCTCAAGAGACATTAAGAGTGTTTATTCCATGACAGTGCTTGTTGTGACAACAGCCAATGGGTGAGGACAGAGAGGAGTTGGCCTAAACACTCCCAAATAGCATATCCGGTATCACAATTATAAAACATGACTAAGCACCTCTTTGATGATATTTTGCTCTATTACTTTCATATATCCAGATCAAGAGCACGGTAAAGCAGATCATTATTTTGACTGTACATGCACTGTCTTATGTTTTCTACGAAGTTTGCCTGAATACTTACAAAGCGTCATATGTTAATAGTATGTACATACATAACCATAATTTATTAAAATATACATGTAAGATTGTAAATTTATTTATTGGTACTATTATATCAGAAACCAGTAAATAGGAGAAGAAATGTTTAAAAGGGTGAGCATGGGGCTCTCTTTTGTCAAGAGTGATTTCTGTATAATAAGGTTGGGATGGCTGGGTGGTTTTCTCCAGCGTAAGAATGAAAAGTTTTGAACATCTGAACATCTGAGTAAGTTAAAGAGGGTACATAAAAATGATAAAGGCATAATATATATACATATATGTATATATATATGTATATACATATATGTATATATTCTTAGAGTCCAAAAGACTCTAAGATTGAAAGTTTTTTATTTTAGTTTTTCAAAACAGGTTTGCAGGCTTCTCTATGTAGCCCGTCTGTCCTGGATCTAGACCTAGCTCTGTAGACCAAGCTGGCCTTGAACTCACAAAGATCTACCTGCCTCTGCCCTCTAAGTGCTGGGATTAGGGTGTGTGTCACTATTGCCTAGTGGATTAAAACTTTTAAAACATATTTCCTACAAACTGTCTAGTGGTGTTCCCCAGCTTCCTGGTATGACTAAGATCCCCTGATTTTTAAGCCCTGGTGGACTTTCATCAAAATATAGGGGGTCTCATTAATATTTTATTTTAGTTCCTAATTACAAGATGATTAAATAAAGAATTAACAGTGAGGAGAATTTACAGTATGATATACTGCACATTGCTGGAGCAAAGCCCACTGCAGCACAATTCTACCTACTTAGTCATTTATGGTAACAGGGGTCTGTAGACATTCAAATCTACTGTGAAATAAGGTAGATTATCGAATGTAAGGAAGATGGACAGAAAAAAGAAAGAATGAAACATTTTTCACATGCATTTGATAGAGCGGAAGTTGACTAGGAAACCACAGTGGAAGACATAATTGCTGGTAGCCAAATGCAATAAGACCGCCCATACTAGCAGACAATAAAAGCAGAGAGTGATGCCAGAGTGTGCAAATGATTAACTAGGGCAGCAAACCTGAGCACAGGGGACTGAAGCATAGTTCAGTGTTAGTGTCTACTTAGCATATGTGAGGCCCTGGTATCAATCAATAGCATCTCCGAAAAGGGAAAAGTTAAGCCCATTACCATGCCAAGGAAGCTACGCTGAGCAGTATAAAGAATATGCTCAAAGCCAGTACATCAGCTCAGAAATAAGACCAATGGCCATCAATGATGCACAAATGGATGGACAGACTATTCACAACATAGATGCATACCACTGTGATGACAGGAGTTCATCAAGAGGAAGGAAGGGTTATGAAAACTACCGTCAGCTTATGTTTCTGGGAAGAAACCTTGGATCTTCTATTAATCAATGTTCTCTAGCATCACAGAATGTATAGATTGAATCTTTCTCTCCCCCTTTCTCTATTTTTCTCTCTTTCTCTCTTTACACACACTATGTATGTATGTATGTATGTATGTATGTATGTATGTATGTATATGGGAATTTATTGGAATGACTTCTAGGCTGAGTCAAACAATGGCTACCTGTGAATGGAAAGTCCAAGAGTCCAGCAGTTGACTGGTCCCATGAGGCTGGGTTTTTTAACTAGTCTTTTGTAGATGCTGAGATCCCAAGGAAGTAGGTTCCACTGCCAGTGTAGGAATGGATGTGCTGACAAGGTAAGGGAAAGTAGGCAAAGGACAAACACACCCTTTTCCTTCTTCCATCGTCCTTCCACAAATATGCCCTCCATTTATGGATTATAGTTCATTCCAGCTATAGTCAAGAATAGCCATCACAGATCTATCTCAGAGTTCACAACTGAAAGCTTTGATTTGGATAAAGACAATTTATTAAACACAATAATACAGTGTGTGTGTCTATTTTGGCCTTTGCAATTTATTCACTTGGTATCTCTATTTTTTATCTGTCAGTTGAAGTCACACACCTGGGATTTAAGGTAACTTCCGATTCTAAACAAAGTATCTACTGAATAGGTTTGATCTCTCTTCATTTCATATTTTTCCCTACTTGTTAAAAATTTGACCCTTTAGGGAAAAAATAAATCCAAAGTACCATTAGACTGGCTTAGAGCCACGAAGTACACAAAGTAACTATACACGAAAATAAACAAAAATAACTGCCTTTCTGTTTTCATTCAGTTGTACTTCAATGTTATTCGGGTGCTGACTTCAATCCGTAAGCCTAATGGGGTTAATTAAGGATCTCAAATATAATTTGAAAATGTTTACAGACAGACACTTCAGAATGCCAACCCCATGTGTGGACACTGCTATATTAATGACAGAGTATTTGCTTTAGAGGTCATAGTGTTACTTGCCAGGCTAAACATTTGTAATCTTGATCCAGGTTTAACATCCCCTTTCAAAAATAAGCCACAGGCTGCTATACACTACATCAACAGTACTCTTCAAATGAATGGTTTTTCAGGATTACAGAGGCAAATCAGCCAACAACAACAGGTCCCTTACATGTGGATGTTAATTAGAATGTTGACATGCTAAAACCATTTATAGAGACAAGTCTTCCTTCAGTCCTCGCAAGCCAACATCATGCTGAAGGCAAATCTGTGAGCAGAATTTGTCCCCAGTGTGACCACAGAGTAGGGAAAGGTTCAGCCCTGTTTGTCTCCTGCAGTGGTGAGTGTGTGGGTGTGAACTGCTGGCTCCGTGTTGCTGCTTGTGACCACACAGTGGTTAGTTTGTGTTTCTCCTCTCAAACATCATTTTCAAGGTCACCCTTCTGTGTTTTAGACTATACATAAGTGTGCAGCATCAGAAGAAAGCCTATGTACGCCTAGACGATTGCATGTGTAAAATGACCTCCAGAAATTTTCATTCTAAGTTTTGTAATAATTAGATCTTTGCATCTATATGATTTTGCACTTTTTGAAGTCAAAGAAATTTCTCTTTTCATGTTTGTTTTTAATATTACTGTGAGGAAAGAAATATTTTTAAAATATTAAGCAATGGCATTCATAAAGAAATAAATGGACTTCTTAGAATGTAGCAACAATTACAACAACAAAACTACAAAACTAGGAAAATGTCTTTTAGAGTAGTACTTCTCTACCTTCTAATTACACCCATTCCCTGTGCTGACTGTCAGGGGAAATCTGTAAGAGCAGATAATAGCATCTGTACAGTTTAACTAGACACATTGACAAATCAACATAATAAAGCAAGTACAACAATAGACTGTGAAGGTCACTCCTGTTTCTCAATCAGAATACCTTATTGCAGTATACCGGATATAGTGGATGCTGTGAGATTATGGTAGTTGAAGAAAGCATATTATGACTCCTTGGAAGATGTGGATTTCTAAAACCACTACTTTCCCGTTTTGGGCCATAATGAAATAAAGCTGTCTTGAACACAAGCACTGTAATAGTAGACCTAAAACCTTAAAGAGTTCAGTGATTAGCAGGGAAATGGGCAAGAAGCTTGTAGTATGGGTACTATAAATAAATGGACTATTAAATTTGTGGGCAGGAATGAGCAGTTGCCTTAAAATCTCATCATGTACCTCAAAATGTTGTGTAATTTAAAATATCAATTATTTCTTTCTGGAATTTTCTATGCAATACTTTCAGACTGCTATTGGCCACAGGCAACTAAAACCAGGGAGAGCAAAACCACAACAAAGGGAGACAGCTGTATAACATACATAGCAATAACCATACACACAGACACACACACATATATATGTATGTATAGCATATAACAAGTAGTACAAATAACCATATATTATTATTGAGCATTTATGATGTACTCAGTCCCATTCGCTATTTTACCTTAAAATACCATGCTGCTATATTGAGTTTACTTTAATAGCATTACCAAAATTTTGGGGAGCCCCACCTTAAGCCACTTGTTATAGAGAAAACTGAGGTCCTTTGTAAGGATTCTTGGTCATCTTAATAAAAGAATTTGAGAATGGACTCAGAAAAAAGTTCAAGCATAATTTTTATTAGAGTTTAAAAAATAATTCTCAGAACAGGCAGGTTGTAAATCTTGGCAGCTGTCCAGAAGGAAAACAAAGTGGTCTAAATTTTGAGTTGAAAGGGGTTGGGAGTGTTGGAGAAAGTTAGAGCAAACAGTGTCAGAGAAGGCAGGCACCCTTGGGAAAAAGAGAAAGAAAAGGAAGTTACACCTTTTCTGAATATCTCAGGACAGTGGGCAGGTTTAACACAGCTACATGGCTGATACCCAAAAGCAGCTATAGGGGCTGAGATTCTAGGAAATAAACTTACACCATCTCATTAAGGGGATGAAATTATTTCTCCCATTTCTCTACCGGGAACCAGCCTTCCTGGGGGTTGATTAGCTAGGTGACTGAATGGCCTAACTGGATTAATTCACGTTTTAGGTGTCTGGGAATACTGCATTTCTGCTTAGGCCAGAGTAATAGCTTCGTCAATGGACTCCCAATACTATTTGAATAATAAAGCATTGCTGAATAATATAAGAGAATATAAAATATATTTCCCATGCTGTGTTCATGGAGCTTGCCATGCCTTTCACTGTCATGTGATGACTAGCCTTTGAGATGACCCTGCATCTTAACCCTCACATTTTTGCTGAATCATCTCTTTTTATTATTCAAGAGTCTGGTCATTTGCTTCAGACTTCTGACCGTTGGGCAGAATGCCTCATTGTATATCTTTTCATGTCTTCATATGTGCATTAAGTCTAGACAATATCACCACTTGTTACATGAAATGGACAAGATGCTGTTCACTCCATAGCCATCAGAGTCATACCTCCTACACCGAAATAGCCATAAACTAAGTTTTTTTTTGTGAATTTTTGTTTTCCATACATTAAATTTACTCAAAGAAATAGTCCTAAAATGAACAAGTTTTCCTTTTTAACAAAATATAATAAAGCACAAAAACCTGTAAAACAGAAGACTTAACAATTCCAATTCAAATAAAATTAGCAGAATATTAACTATTTACAAAACTAGATCTTTAAAAATATTTATAAAGTTATATGAATTTTTGTATAATTGACAAAAAATGACTCAAAAATGGGGATAATTGTCATTTATTCCTAAAAACAAAGTAAGTCCAATCAAATCTGTGATTCAGGCTTGGTACCAACACCTCCTATGTGTATGAATGAGAACTGACCCGTGTTGAGGGCTGGGCCACTGCAGTGGGATACTCAGACAGGAAGACAGACACAATGTTGGGACAAAATATCTATGTGACCTTTTTGTTATTTAAGAAAACTACTCAATTTTCTACCTTATTTTCTAGTTTTTATTTCATGCTTGATAGTGAAAATTGGAAAATGTTTTAATGCTGAAAACTCTTAACCGGAAGATCACTAAGGAATGAGATCTAACTCTTACAATAAAGACTAGATATTTCTTGAACATATATGTGGTTGGGCATTAGGAAACCAGGGCCATGCTCATCTCTCAAAGGTGACAGCAGCTGACCTGTTAATGTAGTAGTTAACAACTTCCGGGTGGGACTCCGGTTCGGCTGCCGATCCTTTCTGCAGTTCAGCCTCGTTTGTACCACAAGCATGTGCACATGCAGAGGCTGTCGCAGTGCTGGTACCTTTGCCTTCAGAAGAGTTCTAACTCACTTCATAGCTCATTAGGACGTGGGAAAGTATGGGAAATTATTCGTTGCACCAGTAAATCACCAAACATATTGCGTGAAAGACTTCAGCTAGAATTAACAATGTCAGACCCTAAAAAAATTACTTCCAAAGTGAAAAGACTGTCAATAAATGGTCTGTTTGTAGTCATGAGGCTGCCTGTTTTATCAATAATTGTTAATTGCCATATAGTATTCCTTAAATTGGACAAAAATAATGTTTCATGTTTTATTCCAATTTCCATTTACAAACATGTATGTGACTATTTAGAAAAGGTTTATAATGCATTCATTTTGCAGTATTTATGATTTTATAATTTTGGTTCTATTTCTGTCTGCCTACATTCTTTCTCCTCAAGGAATTCTAATTTTACACACTTATCAACTCATGCATGAGAAACTTGTTTTTAATTTATTATATTATTCTAACAACACTTTTCCTACAATAGCTCCATTTTCATGGTGTTCATGGACTGCTCAAAATATCCCAATAGCATAATAACAAAAAATTAGTGTCTCCTAGTATCCTACCAAATGAGACCCTGCCTGGCCTGCTTGGTCATAGCTTTCCTGCATGGCACTGTAGAGTTCACATGGGGCAAAGAACTTGGGAACAGACAAATTTAGAATCCACTGTGTGGCCTCCAGCAAAATACTTCACTTAAGCTCTGAATTCATTCCCTATAAAAGAGATAATATTTTTAAGGAGTTGTCATATACTGAACAGGAAGGCAAATGACCTTCCAATTTCAAACCTGGGAGACCAAAGGAGAGGGTACAGTGACTTTATCTTCACCTATATGTGTGGCAAAAACAAACAAATATAATTTTCCAAGAGAATTTCTCAGTACAAAGAAAATACACAGACAAATGGGAGTAAAGGGAGGCAGAGAAGAAAATTGTGGGTGTGCTGCGGGGCAGAGGGACTAAGAATCCAGTGTACGGCTGGAAGCTGTTAAGAAATTTTGCTGCTCAGATGTCCCACTGAGTGATAATTCTGAAGTGATGAGCAGTGATACAAAGTAACCTTATTGCTCCGACATTTAATGTAGTCTTTTGTATACAGGAATTCCTACTGTGAGTGTTGTGTGGAAATCAACTATAAGGGCCAACTGGAAACTACCTGCAGCCTTGAGAAATCAAAAGAGCTAACAAGCATGTGGGGAGACAGGAGAGCTGACTACAGGGCACTCAAGAAGCTGGAGAAATAGCTGACTGGGAGGAAGATCACAAGCCACCTAGAAAGGAAGTCACTTAGAGAGCAAGCCCCATAGGAATATGCAAGGAAAGGCTCAAAGTAAATGTGTGAACACACTTCTCTTGGGACGTATTTGCTGAACCTTGGAGATCTGTATTCTCCAAGGGTTCTCAACGCCTAAAGCTGACTCGATTGTTAAAATATGCAGCACTGACTAACACAAAGTATGGGACAGACCGCCAAGGTTTTAACAATTATTCTCATGGATGACATTAGGATTGTCTAAGGATGACCTTAGACAAAATGAGATAATTTATATGAATAAATCAATCATTCAGAAACTGTAAATCAAATTTAATTATAAATATTTATTAATTAGTTACATTCAACACGATGTCTGTTATTTTATATACATAACTATTAAACCACGTATCAAATTCAAAGACATCCATGGGTAGGAGTCCTTGCCATGGATGTCATAAAACATTGTGCACACAGCATCAGCTGGAACCTCTCCTTCTCAAGGAGCCCCTGTAAGAATCACATCTATGGCAATGGGTTTTTGATCCTACTGCATGTACTGGCTTTGTAAGAGCCTAGGCAGTTTGGATGCTCAACTTACTAGACCTGGATGGAGGTGGGGGTTCCTTGGACTTTTTACAGGGCAGGGAACCCTGATTGCTCTTCGGGCTGAGGAGGGAGGGGGACTTGATTGGGGAAGGGGAGGGAAATGTGAGGCAGTGGCGGGGAAGAGACGGAAATCTTTAATAAATAAATAAATAAATAAATAAATAAATAAAACTGCAAAAAAAAAAAAAAGAATCACATCTGATACTTACGAATCTCCATCACCTGCACTGTGATTCGCCAGGAACCCCCTTCCTGGCTAATTCTTGCTTTTTTTCCTTCTAAGCAGGCCCTATTTGAACTATGTTTATGAGTTTTCTCTCAGTTACATAAGCGCCAGGAAATGGAAGGTTTCCTCTTATTTTCTTCAGTCTTTTTTTTTTCATGCTTAAAATCACACCCGCTATAAAAGAAACATTCAGTGAATATTTGTTTACCAAATAAGTCAGCCCCTGACTCATCGAGGGAGCCATTAGGACAACCCATATTTTGTCAGTTTTAGATTTGATTTACTTCAAAGCTGCTGTGTCCCATGCTACCCTTGTCCTATGTCCCTGCCCTTGTTGGGAGGAGTTCATCATCATGATTTTTCAGCAATGCGTTGGCACATGGAAGACAAAGTTCTCATCATCTCCACCCACCCTTACTAAGTTCACATCTGAAAGACCAAGTCTCTGAGGTTTCCAACACTTAGAACTATGTTTTGCAATAAAGTGCCCCTTAGACTGCTCACAAAGTATCTAAACTGGTTAATTTACGCACGGACAACAGATGTTCACTACTCTATGCGCGAACAACACGTGTCCTTTCCTCACAGTTGTGCCAACAGAGGTCCAAGACCAAAAGTCCAGTAAATTCAATGTGTGAAGACGCTCTGCTCCTCATATGGAGCACCGTTCATGAGTTCTCATGCAGTGAAAGGAGCAGTCCAGCTCCCCTGTGCCTCTTTGGTAAGGACCCTAACCTACTCGGGATGCCTCCCCCCAGATGTACTCATTTCCTAAGGCTCCACCTCTGAATGCCACTACACTGAGAAGCAGGCATTAACACACAAATCATGACAGGTGCACAGACATTTGGACAAAGTAACAAAACCTTTAAAAAAAAGTTCTTCAAAATTAACCACTTTCAAGACAGAGAATAATTTCTGTGGCAGAGAATACTAGTTTATATTGTCACTGGGCCCTTTCTATGAGGGATTCATTCAGTTTTGTTTTCTTCTTGAGATTTTTCAGCTGTTGTCTTTGGTAGGACAGCGGCCTAAATGTCTTCTCCACACTCCACAAGTTACCTCTTTTGTTACCAAGACAACTGGGAAGTTAAAGGAGATTAAACTATGGAGACTTGCCCTTGTACGGTGCCTTTCAAGACCCTATGCTTAACTTTATATTTATATCTGTTGTCGTTGTTTCTCAAAGCCCTGTCTTAAAGCATTACACTGATGCCATGTCTACACACTTCTCAGTTGTGTGAACTGGATCTGGTCCTGTTGCATCAGAGAGTGGTCATGCTGGAGAGCTGAGCACACATCGCCACAGAAACTGTGTGTAGATGACAAAGAATGGCCTCCCTTCAGTCCTCTCTCCTGAGCATGCAGCACAGAGCTGGCCCTAGTGGTCACTCAGTAGGCTCCTGTGGAGATGAATTGTTAAGGACGAAGTCTCCACAGCGCCACACTCTATCAAACTACCTGTCCTGGAATCCATCCTTAGCTTAGGAAAGAGTCTCAGTTTAGAAGACTAAATACAACTCTACACAGGAAAGAAGCCTTGTGTCATAGGGAGAGGAGTAAGCGTCTTAGGTTAGGTCTGAATCAATCACCAATTCCTCTTGTGGAACTGTAGGACTCTGTTTTCCATCTCTCTCTTCAGTTATAAAAACAAACAAACAAACAAATCAGACAGGAGGAAGGGTCTAGGGGAGGAGCAGTGTTTATTCACAGTATTTAGTAATCAGATGAAATTATATATATGAAATCCAGGACATAGCAAAAATGGAAAATAGAATTTTGAAAATCTGAGAGACAAGTTTATATAATTTTATTTATATATAAACATGAATTCACCATTACTCTTTAAATAATCATCCCTCAAGTTCACAAACTTAACCTTCAGAATCAGAAAGTGATTCAAAGATCAAAAGAAAAAATCTGTGAGTGCAGGCATAATTAAAATGTCATCATAATAAAGTTACTGGCTACTTTCGATTCCTCAATGTTTAGAAACAAACAACTTGTTCAGCATATTTTGGCAGAGTGCCCTTTTAGAAAACAAGGTTAGCTACCTAATTACAAGGCCAGCAAGTGGAAAAACACAACTGTGATGCAGTTAACTGTGGGGACTAGCACACATTCTATACTGGAAATCAGATGAGATGTTTTAAAGTGGAGGTGGCATGGTTTGTTTTGTTTTTCTTTTTTCTTATATTGACTATTTTTTCAAAGGTCTTATAAGGGAGTTCATTTTGTATAGGTGCATGCGTGCGTGTATGTGTGTGTGTATGTGTGTTTCCACCCCGAAATATGAGCCTAAGAAAACCCCAATTTTATGATGCCTATTAAGCGAGAAATACATATTTCCCTCTATTTCAGACATATTTAAACACATGTGGTATGTTAAGGTGTGATTAATGCTAAAAGTACACGTTCTATGTTAAGAAAGTGCGTTCTCAGAGGGTAACATGTAGGGACATAATAAGAAACTTGCATTTACACAGTTGTGAAATTACTTCCTATCCCTGATTCACTGAGAATATATAACCCTTTCAGAGTGTGGCAATACCCAACTGTGATGCCTATGAAGCACAACAATGAGCAGCACAATAAAATATCCCTAAAGGTGCAGCGGTGGCCTAATATGTCGGTGGTAACCAGCACCTGTGTAATGTAGCTTGAGGCCCACTCAAAATGAGGGAAATCATGCCTGGTACTGGAAACCTAGACCACTACTCCAGACATGGAAGGCCATGGATCATAGAGGGAAAATTATTGGTGCCACTTTAGTAAACCAGTATAATTCCTATACTTCTCCTTAAACCCACAGATAAGTGTATCCCTTAGTCCTCATAAAGGAAGCTTCTGGTTGTAATGGGCAAGACTATTGTAGAAAACAATTGGTCAAATTTCAGAGAACAACTGATTGTGGGGCGTGCCAGTCCCAGCAGATATATCCGCAGCACAACTCCTGCACCTAAACCCGAGGATCAGCATGCTAGAGGAAACAGGGAGTGGATGAAGCAGAGGACTAGGAAGTCCGATGTGAGAGTATGGCTCCTAGAGATGATAAGGAAGCTTCCCTCATGACACCACACCTATGTGGCTGCCTAAACAAGACTTGAACGAGTGTAACAGCAACACCCACTCTAACAAAGAAGGATGAAATCTCACAGTCCACCACTGCAGACAGCTACAAACAACTAATGATTGCTGAGAGAGGGAGAATTAGTCTTTCCCAGGGATCTAATTCCAATTGGTCAGTACTGAAATCATATACATATTAACAACAAGAATGGACCCAGAAGATTGTGTTTATATGTTTATGTATGTACATTCATGTGTACATGTGTAACGATAATAAACAAAGAAAGAGAAGCTGTGTCTTTAAGATGAAATAAGCAGAATGAGATGGCCTGGGGGAGGCAACATGAGAAGAGATATAGGGAGGAAAGAAAAGGATAAAATGATACAATCATATTTAATTTTAAAAATAAATTTAAAAATACCATAGCCTGTGCAGGGAGTTATCTTGGTTGGTAAATTTTTTTATCACACAAGAATGATGAGCTGAGTTCAATCCCTAGAGCCCACCTAAAATTACTGGTTATGGTGCCACACCTACTAATCCTAGTGTTGAGGGGAACAGAGGTAAGAGGATCCCTGGGCTTATTGAGCAGGCAGCCCCGTCTAATATCTGAGATCCAGGCCTGTGAGAGGCCATGTCCTGAAGCTGTGAGAGAATGCTTCTAAGGAATGGCACCCAAGTTTTTCTTTGGATTCCATATACAAATGCACACACATTCGTATACACTTACACACACACATACACACACACACACATACACACACACGCACACACACACACGAGAGTGAGAGAGAGACAGAGACAAACAGACACACAGAGAGACACACAGAGAGAGAGAGACTTAACCTCTCTTAGATTTTAAAAGCATAAAAGCATGGCTATTTTATCTAAATATAGAAAATAAGAATTTCTATTGTGTAACTTTATTAACAATATCTGAATGAAGAAATTAAGTAAATGCAACATTATCTAACTTTATTTGATATTTTACCCATTTATAGTTGAATTTGAAAGTTTCATGTACTGTCTTATAACTCAATAAGGATTGTTTAGAGTATATTATGTTCAAATTAAGATATTTGTGATGCTCACAGGTTAGCTGATCATTTTCATCTCTGGATCGTATAGTCTTATGGGAGCAAGAAGATGGTATAACAAAAAGATAGGGTAAATATACTCCAGGCATGGGAAAACTAAAAGAAAGTTTCTTTGATAATTAACCATAATTGTCAAGTTTATTGAATTGAGATATGCTTAGTGAATGAGTAAATCTCACTTCTGGGTGTATCTTGGATGGAATTTCCAGAAAGGATTAAGAAAGAAGAAGAGGAGGAGGAGTTGTCCTGGGAGATTTGCACCATCCCATTCCACAGCCTGGGCCCCTGATGGACCAGACCTCAACAAAAGGGCAAATTTCTCATTCTTCTTCTTCTTCTTCTTCTTCTTCTTCTTCTTCTTCTTCTTCTTCTTCTTCTTCTTCTTCTTCTTCTTCTTCTTCTTCTTCTTCTTCTTCT
>NW_004949226.1:451487-455030 GCF_000317375.1 Microtus ochrogaster | reverse complement strand
TTCTTCTTCTTCTTCTTCTTCTTCTTCTTCTTCTTCTTCTTCTTCTTCTTCTTCTTCTTCTTCTTCTTCTTCTTCTTCTTCTTCTTCTTCCTCCCTCTCCCTCTCCTTCTCCCTCTCCCTTTCCCTCTCTCTCCCTCCCTCTCTTCGTCCCTCCCCCATCTCCATGGCTCTCATGAGGCAGCCTTTGTACCATTTCTACTATGATGTGGTATCAAAAGCAGTGAAGTTAAGGACAGCAAAGCTTTAAGTGAAAATAAATCTTTCATTGCTAGGATTTTATTGTTCCAGGTGTTTGTTGCAGTGACAGAAAACCAGCAGAGCAATGGATTGATGAATGCTAGTCTACCAAAGGAAAAAAAATGAATAACATCGCCAGAATTCAAAACTGACTAAAACCCATCATAGCCTCTTGAAAACAGGGTTTCCATGTGAAACTGTAGAGTCAATGGATAAGGCAAGATGGCCCATAAACTTCATTAATATTTTTAAAAACAAGCAGCTCACCATATAAAGGTCTGTTATTTTTTAAATAATAATTTATTTTTACTTTTATGTTGCTGGTGTTTTTGCCTGCATGTATGTCTCTGAGAGGGTATCAGGTCTTGGCATTAAAGACAGTTGTGAGTTGCTATGTGGGTGTTGTGAACAGAACCCAGGTCCTCTGGAAGAATAGTCAGTACTCTAAACCGCTGAGCCATCTTTCCAGCTCCTAAGGTCTGTTATTTTACTTCATGTGAATACTGAAGTTTTCTACAAAGATGTGTAGAACGTTAGATTAATTGTTAGGGTCAGCATCTTTATTTGGGAGAAACATTTTGTGAGTGCTTTTAATATATTTGTCCCTGTGCAGATTTCCCATTTAAAACAAACTCAGAAAACATTCTAATGAAATAGCATATTCTTGTTTAAGTTGATCTGTCAAGTAGAAACAAAGGCTGACTTTGCATTTTGTATGAATTGGATGCAGTTGTCTAGCTTTTTTGATGTCTAGATTCAACCATATTTGAGGTCTCACTCAAAAACACATGAATAAAAATCCTCCCGTTTTCATTATGAAGTCATATTAAATAAAATTTCAACACCTTACAAAACCATTCCAGGTAAATTTAAAAAAAACAAACAAAACCAAACTTTAACACCACAAACTCATAACTCTCAGCATTTTCCCCTTCCCTCCCTGTGCGTCTACTCCCCTGCTCATTTGTGTGCATGTACACATGTGTGCATGCTAAGCATTTTCCCCTTCCCTCCCTGTGCGTCTACTCACCTGCTCATTTGTGTGTATACATGTGTACATGTACACATAGGTACCAGAGTTCAGACCCAGATGCCATTGTTTTCTGACTTCCACTGACCTGGAATTTTCTAACAAGGTTAGGCTGGCTGGCCAGTGTTCCTCAGGCCTGCTTTGTTTCTACCTTCCACTGCTGGGGTCAGATGTGTGCACTTCTGTAGATGGCTTTCTAACCTGGGTGCTGGAGATAAAACTAAAGTTTTTGTGCATGCACAGCTAGCTCTTTACTAAGTGTGCTGTCTCCCTAGAACCAGAGATTTGTTCTTTCTTCTCTTGACTAGTGTCAGCCGTCAAACACTCTGACTTCAACAGAATCAATTCCCTGGGTACAGTCTCCACAAAAGAAATAAGAAAAAAAGGAAGGAAATAAGAAAGGACCGGAAGAAGGGATAAAGAATAGAGAGGAAAGAAATGGATGGAACTGATAGCTAATAAAACCAAGCATAAAAATATTTATTTTAGATTCCCATCCTCTAGTCAATATGTAAACAATTTTTGATAACATTTTATCAGAATGTAGTGGCATATTAGAGATGATTAAACAATTTCACTAAATTCTATAAATTTACATCTTTGACTGAACTAATTTGCTTCTACACATATAAATACAAATGGATACAGTGATAATTTTACCAATAATTTTTGGATTTTTTAATGTATTTTAAAATCCTGAAAATATTTCAAAATGTGTGTATCTATACATCTGTATATTTTATATTTGCCATTAACAATACATCAGTTTTTATGAATAAGAATTAATTTCTAAAATATATTAAATGATAAAAGCTGAGATGAAAAAGTATATGGGCAGTATGTCATCATTAATGCAAAAGTGAGACACACACAAATGTGCACGTGCACACATGTGTACACACACACACACACACACACACTCATTTACACTAAATGTGGAGAAATACCTAAACTAGTAAGAGTTGTTGCCTCCAAAAGTTACTGTGTATTGCTTAGACTTGGATTTCAGGATCTTTCCTTCCCTTCCACACTCCCTCTCTTCCTTCCTTCCTTTTTTCTGTCTTTCTTTTATTTTGATTTATAGATGGGAAAGACAGAGAAAGATAGAGACAAGAAAAAAAGGGTACACCTGAGTACCCCTTTAGGAAAATTTTGTTCATTGTCTTTGTACACAACTCTCTGATTTAAGTCAGAATACGCTTAATTCTTAGTACCCTATACTGAATGTAAGTATGGAGAGAATACATGTCATGTATATTTTGGGCAAATTTAGGAAGATAGAGTTAATTGCTAATTTTTCCTCAAGGGTATGATATTTCACATTTTAGATAGCTTATAGCTGGCTGTATTTTAGTACACATGGGCACAAATATTTCATGTAAAAATTCCTTTTTCTCTACTTTCTTTTTCATCAGTCTTTATTCTTATATAATAATCTAGAGACTTCACCACAGGTCACAGGTTCAAACAAGGTCGTGACTCATTTGTACTTTCCATCAAAGTGGAGGCCCTGCAGATTAACCAGTAGTTGTTTGGCCTTTGCAAGTGAAAACTAGCTTTGGTGAATGTTAGAGGAGACCTGGAGCCTGCCCTTCCAATGCCATTGGAGTTCAGTGACCCATGACTTCCTCCCAGCGGAGGAGGCCTTTGGCCATAAGATAACTCTTACCAAATGAAGTTTTGATGAGTTAAGTGTAGATGAATCAGAAACATAAGTATTATGTTTCCCCTGAAATAGATGAGGATTTAAAAATTAAGGGGAAAATGGCTTTGAAAAATGTTTTGGAAGGTTTTGTCAAACCCAAAACATTTGAAAAAATGATCTGGATATTTGCACAACATCTACTAGCTTTGCCTATCCCTAGTTTCTAAAGTTTGGCATCTGCTAATGGGATCTGATACAACAGGATTGACGTGCGGGGAAAGTAGGTTACCATCTGTCGTTTACGTGGCACTGCCTTTCTGTAATTAGCTTTTAATATATTTTATTTCATTTTACTTGTTCTTCCAGATGATTTAGTAAAAGTTCATTTAATTTGGCACATTCGATGTCCCCTGCTCTTCCTTCTCTCCCCTTTGGAATCTTTAGTCTTCAATTTAGAATTTGTCTTGTGTGATCCATGCAGTTTGAAGATTGTTTGTGGTGCATATGGTTGAACCTTCCCTTCATTCTTGTTTTAGTCATGATTTGCAGAGTCTATTTTTATTTTTTATTTCTAAAATTTTTATTGCTAATAGTTTTTGATTGACAAATCACAAGTATACAGAGCTCAGTG
>NW_004949226.1:447569-451147 GCF_000317375.1 Microtus ochrogaster | reverse complement strand
AAACTGGTGTGGGATTGTTTTTGACTTACGCCTTCAATTGCTGACTTTAGTTACTCTGTTATACAAAACACACTGAAGTCTATTCCTCCCACCCATCAGAAGCTTTGTAATTACTTTATTTTATTATTAAGATTTTTTCATACAATATATTTTGATCACATTCTCTCCTCTTCCAGCTTTTCCCAAATCATCCCTGTATCATACATGTTTTTATATCCTTTATCAAGAAGTCCTCAGTCCCTCATTCCCAAACTCTGTGCCTAGTTCTTTTAACCCTCCTTTTACTGCCCATTTCTCTAAGTTCATCTGTTCTATATTTCACATATGTGAGATCATGAGGAATTTGTTTTTATGTGCCTGACTTATCCACCTAGCATAGTGTCCTCCATATTTACTTATATTGTGCCCCTTTCAAGGCTGAGGAATATTCTTCTGTGTAAACACACACCACATTGTCTTTACTCAGTCCTCTGCTGATGGGCACCTGAGTTGATTCTGTGTCTATGCTTTGGTAAACATGACGGTCATGATTATGAGTACACATATACTTGTGACATTGCCACTGACTTTAAATTTTATAGCTAAAGCTACATTTTGCATTCTTATCAGGTATCATGTATTATCTCCATACCTTCCAGCTCTTTGACCTTAAGCAAGTCAGTCATTCCATTTCTTTCTGCCTTGGTTTAACTGAAATTAAAGTAAGCATGGGAATATAATGTTGCTTATATATAATATATTTAAGAGCCCTTACCTATGTCACCAACAAACTCAATGGTTCTTCACTACTGTTAGGCAGTATAATTAAATAGCTATCCCCCCACAACTATTTTGGAACTGAAATCATTAATCATTCAGAATCTGGTTATGGTGTGGTTTCTAGTTTCTACACAGCTATTTTAAGAGGTCATTCTCTTCTCAATATGTCTCAATTGCTGTCACATTCCACTGATGGGGAAATATTACCTTCAGATTTTCTCTTGGGACTTGAAGCCCATGCTGGATTCCTGGGTTCTGCTGCTCCATCCTTCATAGCATCAGAGTCTCTGCATCCCTGGTCCTTCTTGTGCTCACAATCCCAACACCTCTCACAACTCTTGAATATGAATCCTCTCATAGTGATTTGTTGTTTATATCATATCTGAGATTGAGTAACTTGTGAGTGATATAAATTTATTTTCTCACAGTTCTGAATGTTGAAGAAATCAATATGAAGGTACCAGTGGGTTTGGAAACCACAAGGAGATTTATATAGCAATGAGCGAAATGAGAAAAGGAATCTATTAATTCCCCTTAGCCAACCCATTCAAGATGTTAGTCTATGTCAATATTATCATATTTCATTTTGCAATACCAATACAGTAGAGAATAATGTTTGAGGAACATATACATACAAACCTTAGCACAACTCACCCTAACACTTGATATTGACAGTAGAGGCACTGATACCAAAATGACATATTTTCATCTTGAAGTAATAACTTTTCTCCAGAATGGGCTAAACCTCCGTTTGTCACCCATGTATTCCATTTTCATTAAGTGCATATTGAGGATAGAACAAGCACTGTTATAGGAAACACATGTTATAGTAAAGGTTAGCGATTTCTTCAACACTGTGATTAAAATACTTGTCAGAAATAACCTAAAAGAGGCTTTGCTGAACTTCAGTGTTCCAGAGGGTTCTGTCAGTATGTCAGAGAGTAGAACAGAGTAGCTGATACAAAGACAGCCTGGAAAGAAAGAGAAAAAATGGAGAAAGGGAAGATGAGTGAAAGGGAGGGAAGGAAGGGAAAAAGAAAAGAGGAGCAAGAGAGGTGGGAAGGAGTGGGGGAGGCCGATCTATACTCTATATTCTAGAGGAATGAGGTGGAAAAAGAAGGAGAACTGGAAGAAAAAGGGAGCAGAAAGGGGGAGGGGAGGATGTGAAACAGGAAGGAGTGACAGCGAGACAGAGAGAGGTAGGGAGAGAGCATGATTACCATGCCACAGTACGAAATTGCACACTTTGTCTCTATGAAAAACAATTTTGTAACAGTGTTTAGTCCAGAAATTTTAAGAGGGGACAGAAGGGAAGTGTGTCTGTGCTTTCTATAGTGATAAGGGCCTAAACTGAACTTGTAAACAAGAATTTTGTTCTGTCTGAACTCATAAATGTTGACTTAGTTACACACACTTTTCAGTGGGAATCAAACATCCTCAAGAGTCTTAGGTTTGGGACTTTGATTCCTGATAATGGAATCTCAACTATTAAACCCTTCAGTTCTGTGTCTTTGGAGTCATGAGCATTATATGCTGACAAAGCTACAAATAACCCCAGGCATTCCAGTTTCCCCATTCAACAGTCTTTGGGTGTTTGGCAACTTCCTCCTGCCTAGACCTTAAATACAGAAAAATGGAAATTAAAAAAAGATCCTTGGATCTTTCATTTCTGTTTTCCAACATGTTTCACAAACTCTGTGAAAATTAATCTTTATCCAGTTATATATTTTCTAAAGGCTAGTTTAGTTGAGCTAAATGTTTATAAACTTCCTCTCATCAGTCATAGAAATTTTAGAAATATTCATAATTGAGTCCCTAGTGGGAGAAAGCACCTAAGGTAGGTAATCTATGTTGAAGGTTAGCAGTATTTCTAATAAAGCCTACTCTAATTGTTGAAGATGTGTGACAATTAATTTTTGATTTTTGCATTGGTCAGACTGAAGAGTGCCTAGGAGTTTTTGTAACAGGACAGTTCTGGGTGTGTCTGTGATGGTTATTCAGAAACAGGTCAAGTGACCCAATGAATGGTTTAATTCGCCGATGTGTTCAAACCCTAGACTACAGCAGGTAGGAGTGATCTGAGAGTTGAGGACTGATTAGAGGAAGTGGAGGAAAGACTAGAGATCCAGTGGATTAGTTGAGAAGGCTCACAAAAGGATTATAATCTTCTCTTGAAGGAAATTGTAAGTAAAGATGATCCACAAATATTTGGTATAATAAATTTCTGAAAATTAATATTTTGATCTGTCTTTTTTCAGCTCAATTATTTTCAGGTTCATCTTTCCATGTCCAAGGTAGAGTTTATTACTCTACTTATGCTGTAGATTAGGAAAGGACACGCTAACTTATGATGATAATGGACACGTGGGATAGAGGTAGAATCTAAGGGAGGCTCCGTGAAAGTACCCAGGGAGACCCTGGGGTGATGAGGATGTTCCTTGTCTTTATTTCTGTGATCACCCTAAAGATACATATTTATGTCAGTATTCCTAAAATTATAAAATTTGTTGAGTATACAGTATGCTAAAATCTGTTAGAGCAGTTTTGAACTCATAAAATAAGCTTTTCCCCTTCTCTTTATCAAGTAGTCATTTCAAATTAGCTCTTATAATTCAAAAGTCTAGTACTCTAATATGTATATATTCCATACTTTCTTCATCCATTATTCTATTGAAGGACATCTAGGTTGTTTCCAGGTTCTGGCTATTACAAACAATGCTGCTATGAACATAGTTGAGTATATACTTTTGTTGTATGATGGGGCCTCTCTTGGGTATATTCCCAAGAGTGGTATTGCTGGGTCCAGGGGTAGGTTGATC
>NW_004949226.1:444218-446012 GCF_000317375.1 Microtus ochrogaster | reverse complement strand
CTTCAAGCTGATGAGGGAGAGGGACTTGATCGGGGGAGGGGGAGGAAAATGGGAGGCGGTGGCGGGGAGGAGGCAGAAATCCTCAATAAATAAATTAATTAAAAAAAATAATTCAAAAGTCTATTACTTGGATTAGTGGATGAGAAATTCTCAAATGTTTGTCTCCATAGTTTTTTTCAAAACTCTCACTATACTATATGGGAGCAAGCATACTTTGCCTATCATTTGTCTGCCTAATCTATGTGTCGCTGCCTTATGCTTATTTAATGGCTTATGCTCTTTCAGATAGCATAAGAGCCTTCGGATCAGAGATCTCTTACTACGTGGTCAAGGTCTAGTCCTTGTAATATGTTGGGGCACTTGGCCACTGCAAGTCCTTTCTTTGAAGGCAATAAAAAACAAATCAAAAGAGCCCTGACATTAAATATGGTCTCCTTATGATAACATTAATTTGTGAGGAGTTTAATCAATAATTCGTGTGTGGGACTAGCAACCCAAGAAAACAAAGATCTTGGAATAGTTTACTATGAACTGGTATCAGTAAAATATTTATTTAGTCACTACTGTCTATCTTAACAACTATTAAACAGTCTTAACATATTTATTTTGGGTTAGTAAATGATTTTAAGATAAATTATCCTTGGTGTTACTTGCTTTGAAATGCCTCACATGCCTTGGACAGGCCTATCTTAACAAGTAGATGCCTTTCTCAGAACATGGGATTCATAACTCTTGGTATCTTGCTGATTCTAAAATGTACCATAGACCTTTCTACTTAGGTACTTTTTTCTATGTTTTCTTCTACTCCAAACCATGAAGTATATTCAGAGAAAGGATTTTTCAATAGCCAGATTTAAATGTTGAGTCAAATTATTTTCATTTCAAGAGTTCCATGTTAGTCACTATGAATGAAGTTCCTATGTAATAAAGGGTATTTATATGACACTATTTGTATCTATATGGTTTTTAAATAGTGGTTGTATTAGTAGTATCCATATAGTAATACAGATAAGTTACTTTTTAAATGTGCTTAAATATCCCATTAGATTCTTCTTATAAAGCAAAAAGATGAACTGTGACTTGCTCATACATTCTTAATATCCAAGTCCACTGTACCCACACAATAAATATTAGTAATATTTGATTGACTTGAGTTTGTACATACATTTAAGAGTATTCAATAACTACTAGGGTATCCCAAATAAATACAAGATACCAGTCTCCCATTTGCTTCCCCTCCTCCCACTCCTCTCTTCCTCCCCCCACTCCTCTTCCCCTCCCTCTCCAGTCCAAAGAGCAGTCAGGGTTCCCTGCCTTGTGGAAAGTCCAAGGTCCTCCCCCCTCCATCCAGGTCTAGGAAGGTGAGCATCCAAACTGGCTAGGCTCCCACAAAGCCAGAACATGAAGTAGGATCAAAACCCAGTGCCATTGTCTTTAGCTTCTCATCAGCTCGCATTGTCTGCCATGTTCAGAGAGTCCAGTTTTATCCCATGCTTTTTCAGTCACAGTCCAGCTGGCCTTGGTGAGCTCCCAATAGATCAGTTCCACTGTCACAGTGGGTGGGTGCGCCGCTGACAGTTCTGACTTCCTTCCTCATGTTCTCCCTCCTCTGCTCTTCATTGGGACCTTGGGAGCTCAGTCCAGTGCTCCAGTGTGGGTCTCTGTCTCTATCTCCATCCATCGCAAGATGAAGGTTCTATGGTGATATGCAAGATATTCATCAGTATGGCTATAGGATAGGGCCATTTCAGGTTGCCTATCCTCAGCTGCCCAAGGAACCAACTGGGGACCTCG
>NW_004949226.1:441969-443088 GCF_000317375.1 Microtus ochrogaster | reverse complement strand
AGGTCCCATTTATTCAATGTTGCCCTTAATGTCTGTGCTGCTGGGGTTATACATAAGAAGTGATCTCCTGTGCCCATCTGTTGTAGGGTACTTCCCACTTTCTCTTCTATCAGGTTCAGTGTGTTCACATTGATATTGAGATCTTTGATCCATTTGGACTTGAATCACTTTTAAAACTGAGTTTGAGTAAGAGCTTCTGAAGATGAATCCAGGCCGAGGAAAGAGCCAAGTCAGGGCTCAGAGGAGAAACTAGCATTATGTCTGCACTGCTGTTAACCTAATGGGTGCTGGTCACTGAGTGCTGAGCACTGGGCACTGGGCAGATAACCCCCAGCAATTGCTACTGTTTCTTCAAATGCAAAGACTGAATGAAACAGTCTAGACTTCCTGAGGATTTCAATGGATCAGGCATAATTTATCCTTAGTGCAAACTAACTTTCTCTATTATCTCAAAGCTTTCTGAAGTCTGACTATCTCCATTTTGTATATAAAAAACTTAGACACTATAAGACTTCTAAAATTTCAAGGTCTAATTTATATAAGACGTGTTTGTGATGGATAATAATGGTTGTAAGCATGGTTAGATTGAGAAATAGCTAAGAGACTAGAAAAGCACATTCTTTGATGTCTATGAAGGTTTCCAGAGGCAGATCTGGTAGAGGAAGATCTGTCCCTATTGTTGGTAGCACATCCCTCAGGTTGTGGGCCCTGTGTAGAGAGATGAAGCTCCAAAAGCCAGCTATCACAGACTTTTTCTGCTTCTGCTTCCCAGCCAGCATGTTGTGTGCTGCTCTGCTCTGTCACCCCCCATCCACCACAACAGCCTGTGATATCTGAAATCATAAGCAAAAGCCTTTATTTTTCCATTTATTTTTTTTTCTTTTAAACACTGCCTGGCCTGTTAGTTCCAGTTTCTTATTGGCTAGCTCTTACATATCGATCTAACCCATTTCTAATAATCTGTGTAGCTCCACAAGCTGGCTTACCAGGAAAGATCTTAACCTGCGTCTGTCTGGAGTGGAAGAATCATGGTGACTGCCTGACTCAGCTTCTTTCTCCTAGCATTCTGTTCTGTTTTCTCCGCCTACCTAAGGGTTGGCCTATCAAATGGGCCTAGGC
>NW_004949226.1:437603-441239 GCF_000317375.1 Microtus ochrogaster | reverse complement strand
CACTCAGGATAGTGTTTTCTATTTCCATCCATTTTCATGCAAAATTCAAGAATATTCTGTCTGTGTGTGTGCCTGCAGGCCAGAAGAGGGCACCAGACCCCATTATAGATGGTTGTGAGCCACCATGTGGTTGCTGGGAATTGAACTCAGGACCTTTGGAAGAGGAGACAATGCTCTTAACCTCTGAGCCACCTCTCTAGCCCCTATTTTCCCATTTAAATTGTACTCCACATATTTGTCAGAGCAAATCCTAAGAGCACTAGCCTCCACACATTCTGCTCTTGTATTGAAATATTATCATCAAGATCACTTGGACAGTGATGGGAAGGAACAATCCTTAAGTATACTGACATGCGAGTCTACAAAGCTTCTTTATGCTACACAATTATCCTCTTCAGATCTATTTGAGTTCCCATTCCAACTTCCTTCAAAGATAAACTATGATGTGGAAATACAAGCCAAGTAAAGTCTTACCTCCCACTTACTTTTGGTCAAAATGTTTCATCACAGAAATAGAATCCTCAACAAAGACAGAAATTGGTATCAGAATAATGGGATATTGTTGTGACAGACATGATCATGCTTTTAAGAGGATTATGGGAGGATTTTGGAACTTAGGGCTAGAAAAGCCATTGAACATTGAGGGCTCAGTGGGAAGCTCTGAGGAGTAGCTGAGAAGTAGGGACTGGAAGATAAGAATGTTGAGAGCAATGTAGATGATGAAGACCTGGCTTATGAAGTTTCAGGAGGAAGCAAATACTCTCTAGGACCCTTTGTATGAAGAATCTGTAGTGCCTGCTCAGTTGGAGCTGTCAGTCGGTCGTTATTAACAAGAGACCAGCACCAGTGAAGTGAAATCTTTGCTATTCTGGGATGATTGATGCTGGTCAGCTGAAGTTGAGAAATAAGTCATTAAGAGGAGGCCAGTATCACTGAGACCATCATGCAAAGAAGCTGAGGCTTGACATTATAAGAGGCCAGGATAAGTAACTGGAAAAGGTAGAGCCATTGAAGCCCCAGAATTGAAAGGATAATGGAGAGAAGTTGAAGAGAACTCAGAAGATGATATTAGTGAAAATGTACCCAATTTGCAGAAAGAGACGCCAGCAGTTTACAGGTCTAGTACCATGGATGAGCATCGAGGATAGCAGCACACATGGACTAGAGCTGCCCTAAGCCTAAGAAACAAGGGGTGTGGGCAGTAAATGGCAGAGTCCTCAGGTGATCCATGCCCTTTGGAGTAGCCCAGGAGATTATGAGTGAATCCTAAACTTTGCAAGCTGAGTTATTTATATTTTAAGAATTTGGTTTTGCTTTGTTCAGATTCTGACTATGCCCTGGTTGTTCCCTCTTGAAGTAAGAAAGAATCTGCCTTAGGTTTGACTTCCACAGTTGAAATATTTTGAACTGTTAAAGAGATTTGGGGATTTTACAAAAGACTGTGGATTTTAAAAGAGACTTCGTTTTTAGGTGGTTGGAGTTTTTAAAGACAGTGGGACTTTTAAAATTTGAAATCTTTATATTATAATGTTAATATTCTTGGGGATGAACAGGAAAAGAAAGGCTGTGGCTTAATAGTGACATGTTTGTGTGTCAATTTGACAAGGGACAATTGTCCTGACCAGTATTATCAGCTGACACAAGCTAGGCGCCTCTCAGTTAAGAAAATGACTCCATAAGATACAGCCTATCGAGCATTTTCTTAATTAGTGACCAATGTGGGAGAGCCCAGGCCATTGTGAATGGTGCCATCCCTGGGCTTGTGATCCTCAGTTCTATAAGAAAGCAGGCTGAGCAAGCCAGTAAACAGCACTTCTTCCTGGCCTCTACATCGTCTCCTGTGTCCAGGTACTTTCCGTGTTTGAGTTCTGTCCAGACTTCTTTCAGTGATGGACTATAATATGGATACATAAGCCAAATGAACTCTTTTTTCCCCAACTTGCTTTTGGTCAAGGTTTCATCACTGCAATCGAAACCTAACTAAGAGCAGACCTCTGTAGACAGCTCTTAGAAAATGCCCCTGACACATGTGCGCATGTAAAATGAGAGACTATGGAAACAAAAGCATTGTCTGTAACATTTGAGTCAAGTGTCCCATGCATTCTCCAGTAAGAATGTGCCTGCCCTAAGATCAGGACCAAATGAGGGAGGAGGAATGAGAAAACTAAAACAGGATTTCTCTGGTTTCCTAAACAAGCACTCAGCACTGCGCATAAACTTAGAAAAATTATTTAGACACTAAAACACTTTCCAATCACTGTTTCAATAAAGTAATTGGCTGCTCAAAGGACACAGGGAGCAAATGGAACTTTTGAGACCAGAGGCTGCCCAGTTTTTCATTAGCTGTGGTGCAGAAAGAGGGAAAGTTATATTAAAATCAGGTGAGCTCATCTGAACTAGATGTTCTACCTCTTATTTTTCAGCTTCAATTTCATTTCTTTCTTTTCATTAGTCAAATTTATTTAGTTTTAAACCATCAACACATAGTGTAAATGACAGAATGTTCTGAAAAGCTGCTCACTAAGTTTTCTTATATAGCTACAACTTCTTCCAAAAGACATGATATTTTTCTCTTTGTTTATTTGGTAAAGAAGCAATGGATGAACAGTCTGGATGAAGAGGTACAGCATATGTAGGTCAAACAAAATGTAACATTTTTTTGTTTTAGTTTCCATGTTCTCTCTATGCCAAAGACCAGTTTGCTACCTTTTGAAAAATTAGCATGTACAAGCAGCCATTGACCTCTGCTCAAGAACCAGCCACGCTGACGGCAGTGGTTAGTAGAAATCTTATTTGTTCTGGGAAGCAAATCTACTGGGGAGAAAAAAGGCAACCTTTGAACAAAATCATGAAAAGAAACAGATCTAAAGAGAAATTGAAATATTTAATTCAAAGGAGATAATAATGACTGAATGGAAAATGATGTTCAAGCCCTGTTATTTTGATTTCAAACACTGGAAATTCTTTTATGGTCTTAGAGTCGCTGCCATCATGGTGGATAATTGTGCTCCATCAGCAGTAGCTTAGTGAAGCCAATTCTCTCAACCTCAGGTTAAACGGTAGCACCAAAAATTGGTTGGGCAAATTTCACTGATAACTATTTTCAGTGAAAACCTGTCAACTAATACAGGATTTTACTAGAGGAGCACCCACAGTATGTCTCTAGCCTGGCATGGCTAGTTTCTAAACACACATTCAACTTGGCAAAATAGGGTCTCCTCCAGGTGCTGACATGACCTTACTTCTGGATGAGTTGGCTTAAATTTTGGAGGAAATATCAGCATAGATATTTAGTCATTTACAATTTGTGTCCAAAAGCACCATATTGTTTCCCACTTGGCAAATTAGGGTGGAAAATAACATGGAAAAATAGTCTTTTTTCTCACTACCCTTATTGAGCAAGAACTTTATTGTTTTCCTACTTTGATGGAGGAAGGTCATTGGTTAAAAAATAAAGAAACTGCTTGGCTGACCCTCATAGGTTAAAACATAGGTAGGCGGAGTAAACAGAACAGGATGCTGGGAGAAAGAAGCTGAATCAGTGAGTCGCCATGATTCTCCCACTCCAGGCAGATGCAGGTTAAGATCATTCCTGGTAAGCCAGCTCGTGGGCTACATAGATTATTAGAAATGGGC
>NW_004949226.1:433708-434738 GCF_000317375.1 Microtus ochrogaster | reverse complement strand
CTTTAATTGTATTTTCGTACCCCAGGATAGAACCTTATCATTATATATATTTTTACTTGGAATTTTAATCTTTATCTGTAGTCTTCTCAGTTCTCAGTGAAAACTTTTTATAATTTTCTTCTTTTCTGCTCATGTGAAGACCTTAAATGTTAGTGTAGAGAAAACTGGACTCACTTTTACCCCTTGGTGAATTAAAGTTTTATGACATGAAATGATAGCAAGAAGGATGACCTGTGCTTCTATTTTACATTGTTTTCTGGATCACTTGCTCTATCAATTATGTGCTTAAATAATTTTTTTTTTTCAATTTAAGATGCCTTTACTCAAGGCAAGCCTTATGTTCAACTTCTTTATACAAATCCCTGAAAGTCCGACAACAGAGAAGCTCCATTTAATGGTCAGACAACAATGTACATCAGAGGAATGACTGACCTGTTTGGCAAGGCAAAGGTTAATAGCAATTTGCCATATTTGCTATAAAATTGTTATACTGCATACTCTTTGACTTCTGTTTACTGTTCTTCAACAGTATGTACCCTTTAACTAATGTCAAACATCCCATTATGCTTTTGAAATAACAAAATAGCACTTATCCAAAATTCAATAGTTATTGAAAGTTTATTTCATTGTACATGAATTCCATGGTAATTCTGCTTTTATGTTCATGGTAAAATCTGGTTACTTTTGATATCTAAAACTGTGTTATTGTGAAACTTTTCTCTCATAGAATTTTAGAAACAAAGGCTATTTCAAATAGCTAAAAGCAACATCTTATACATTTTACCACTTAGGGATTGCTGAAATTTATACATAAAAGTGAATGGTCTTTTATTACCATATTAGAATGAATATTAATCTATTTTTCCCAAACATCTATCCTCAAACTACTTGAGGTAAACTCATTTATATTTGATAGAGGATTATAATGTTAGAAATATGATAAAATATTTAAAACAAAATTTTAAGTAGACTTAAAAACTTAAGATTTCAAGAGAAATCCAAGGACCGCCCACCTCCATCCAGGTTTAGT
>NW_004949226.1:425357-433453 GCF_000317375.1 Microtus ochrogaster | reverse complement strand
AAATAAATAAATAAAAAGATTTCAAGAGAAAGTAAGAACAAACAAGCAAGACCAATTTAAATTACAAGTATAACAATTTTTGTTTTGATTTAGAAAGTCAAACTATAAAACAGCTTTATTTTAATCTTTATGTCAGTGTATCACAAAATTGAATTACCTATAACTAAACTCCAAATTTCAGGGAAGAATCAAGAATACATTTGTGCAGAAGTCTGAATTCTAGCTCCTTTTTTTTGTCATGTAATCATGTGTAAATATAATATATGAATACTCCAGCTGAGACATCTTTCTTGGGTGTTTATTATTTTGACAGTTTTAATTTTAGAAACATTTGTTTTTGCTTAAAACTAATCATTTAGTATTTAGTAACCAAGACATTATAGTCCGCATATGAAATATACTCTCAAAAAGGTCCACATGTTGGGGACTTGGACCCCAGGTGTTGCTACTGATGTGGGACTCTAGAAACTTTAGGATGTGCTATCTAATTACATGTAGTAGGTTACTAGGGCAGGTCCCTGTATCTTGTCCTTGACATCTCCAACCTGTCTCACTACCTTTTTTCTGCATGATTAACTCTATTCCATCACACACCCTAAAGGTCCATACCAATTCATGTGGTGAAGCAATCTCAGAATGAATGAACCCTTTGAAACTATGTGCCAAAATAACTCTTTCCCTCATAAATTGTTCATGCCAGGTATTTTAGCACAGCAACAAAATACCTAACTAAAACAACAGGCAGTATTGCTGTTCCATGTTTACCAAATTTCATTCACTCAACCAGTGATGCTATGAACAGAACTACTTACAAAATTAGTAGCGACTACAACATAGTCAAGAGTTGACTCTCATAGGTTCAGATCCTGGATGAATGGGTAGGGATTCCCTTCTTTATCATAAGCAACTGCTCACTCTTCCTTAATGTGATTTTTAAATCCACAAGTAAAACATAGTAACCATAGATACATGTCACGTACACAGTGTTATTTCAGATCAAAGTAATAGTCATACCCATTAGCTCAGGCACGCATTGTTATCTGTGTTCTCACTTAGTTATTTTGACACACACACAATTGACTGCTGTGAACAGCATGCACTCCACTAATTTGCTACTGAACATTAGTAATCCATCCGTGCTCTCATCTAAATGCAGCCCTGTGGCTATAAATTATCCTTCACCATATCCCTTTCTAGCCTCTGCAATCACTGTTCTGTCCTTTATTTCTATAAGAGCGAGGTTTTGTTTTTGTTTTTGTTTTTTTTAAGTGCAGGTTTTATTTTAATTTATTATTACTTAAAACTATTTACATACCACACTTTCCCCTTTCTCCTCTCTTCCCACTTCCTCCCCCCACTTCCCCTATAACCCCCCATTCAGTCCTCCTTATTATCCACTTAGATGGGGTAAGGTCTCCCATGGGAATTAACAAAGCATGCCTGTCAAGCTGAGGCAGGACCAAGCTCTTCCCTCCCTGCATCAAAACTGATTAAGCATCCCACCACAGGGAATAGGTTCCAAAGATCCAGCTCATTCATCAGGAACAGGTTCTAGTCCCACTGCCATGGGACCTACAAAAGACCAAGCTACACAATTGTCACCCAGATGCAGATGGACTAAAACTGGTCCCATGCCAGATACATAGCTGTCATTCCAGAGTCTGAGCTCCCATAAGCTCAGGTCAACTGTCTATGGGTTTCCCCATCATGATCTTGACCCCCTTAACACCAAGGTTTTTACTTCTTCACTCAAATACTACATTAAATAAAGTAATGATAACATATATCATTGTGATCTTATCCTTGAACATTGTAAAAAAATATGCTGTATATTTAAGCAGTTTATGTCCAAAGGTACCAGCAAGATATTGTCAATAGATTTTTGTCATAGTCTAGAAGTTTTGTTTACTTTTAAAAGGAAAACAAATGTTTTTGTTTGTTGTTTATGTATTGAATTTTATCAAATCATCCTGATTCTGTGCAGATTATACAGGAATTTTTCCATTTATCATAATGATGAGAATTATATTGACTGATTTATGAATATCAAATCAACTTTGACTTATAATAAAATACCTCTTGGTCATATTGTACATAATGAACAACACTTTGCATAAATAATTTGATTCTACTTGAATGTTTTATGTAATATTTTAATCTTTTATTTCTTGAGATGAGTTGACTTCTAAGTTTTCTTTTTTAGAGTATCCCTGTTACATTGATATATCAAAATCATCTGGCCCTATAAAAGGTTTGGAAAGTGTTTTTCATTTTACTATTCCTTTGGAATAGTCTGGAATTTTAATATCATTTTATTCTCAAATACTTTAAATAATTCAACTGGAAGACTATCTGGTTCTGGAGAACTCCCTGAAGGAATGTTTTTAGTTATATAAACTCATCCAACAAACATATTTCTTCCATATTCTTCCTATGTCAATTTTTTTATAATTTCAAGCTATTTGTCTAATTTCATTCAATTTTCAAATGCATTGATATATATGCATATATATATTTGTATTATATATTTACCTTTCACCATCTGCAAGAGCTTTAGTGGGTACTCAGTTTTCAATCTTAATACATCTTCATAACAGTATATCATTCTTAACAACCTTTTCAGACTAACCAACCCCTGTATGATTTACCATTATTTTCTTTCATATGCTCAATTCTTTGACTGTTTTCTAGATATATTATTATAATTTTCCTCTTTAAAGTCTTCAAGGTTGAGTTTTACTTTACAATCTTTACATATTTTCTTTTAAACAAACTTTAAATAATTGGTTTTTTACATTTGAACCACCAATATATTAATTTTAAAATATAAATGTATAAATAAACATGGCTTTTACTTCTGTCTTCCATTTGTTGACATTTTTATTATCTATTTAAAATGATTTATATTTTTAATATGATTTTTCCTTGAAAAAAATTGATGTTTTAGTAAATTTTTAAGGGTTTATAATAATTCTCTTTACTCTTAGATGTTTTATTTTAATTACATTCTGATCATAGAATACTTTAAGAATGGTTTCAATCCTTAGGAATTTTTTTTTAGTGTTCCCTCTGTGCCTGTTATATGGTCCAACTTAGTGTGTGGTCAATGACACATATTCAAACATTAGTCTACAACAATTGTAGACAGAAATCTTTTATATGTACCAGATACATTGCACTGGTTAACCAGACCTTCCTTGTGGTTGTCTGTCTTTTGTTCCTGCTGATGCTATTAGTTACCAAGATGGCTTAAACCCCTCCAGATGAACGCTGAATTGTCTATGATTTCTTCCAGTCCTTGTCACTGAAGCTATGTTATTTTTGTGCATAAGTTCTTAAAAGTTTTGTATCTTCCTGCACATTCAGTATAAATTGGCTATTGGATATAATTTCTGACACAGATTGATTCTAGCATACTGTATAATCATATACATGATTCTTTGTTTCTGAATTCCTCCATTCAAAATTCCATTTAATAAATCAGGTCTTTTTTCATTTCCCTGTTCTGTTTTTATCTTTACATTTTTCTTTTAATATTCCTTCAAAGATTTTTCTACACAATACACACTTTCTTAAATTACTTAAATTTATATATCTACAGTTTCCTAACCAGTGTCAAGATCTTCTTTAAGATTAAAAATTGTGTACATATGTGATGTGTATATGAGTTGTGATGTGCACACACTATCATGTGTAAGGGGGCAGAGGACAACTTTTGGGAGTAAATTTTCTCCTTACACCCTGAGACCTGAGGATCAAACTCAGATTGTCAATCACTTTTATCCCTGAGTCACCTCACTTGCTAAAATAATGCTACAAGAGCTTAATTTTATTTTCTTCCCATTTTGTACCTACACACACACACACACACACACACACACACACACACACACATAATTGTATATAATGTGCATATCTAGTATTCATCTTATAAACCCTAGAAGGCATTGTTATTGTTATTTAAGCAGCCTTTATTGAAAATCTCTCTGCATTTACTTTGCTGCTGTGATGTTTTTCTCTCTCTGTGGTTTACCTTCTTTGTGTCTGGAAATTCCCATTATTTTCTTCAAGTAATAATCCTTATAATTTGTGCCTTTAAGTTGAAAGTTTTTTTAATATTTTTTCTAAAAGATAGTCTCTGCAGTTTTTGAATTGTAAACTAGAGAAATTTTGTTCTTTTCATGCTTTAAAAACATTATTCAGTGGGCTGGAGAGATGGCTCAGTGGTTAAGAGCATTGCATGCTCTTCCAAAGGACCCGAGTTCGATTCCCAGCATGGTGGCTCACAACCATCTGTAATGAGGTCTGGTGTCCTCTTCTGTCCTACAGACATATATGCAAACAGAATAGTGTGTCCATAATAAATAAATAAATATTAAAAAAAACATTATTCAGATTTCATCATGCAAAATGGAAGAAAAAATCATCCATCCTTTTATTGTTCTATTAATGACAAAGGGCCTATGTTTCAGCTGTGTATGTGTGTGTGTGTTTGTGTGTGTGTGTGTGTGTGTTTAATTTTTAAACTTTGAGTTAAGTTGTCACTCTCTGGCCCTGGATGTCTTGAACCTCTGTTTAGCCTAGGACTTATGATGGTTTTTTTTTTCTCTGTTTTTTAATGGCAGGGCTAGAAATGAGGCAGACACTCAGCTTACTTTCGCTGATTCAGAAACTATTATCATTCTTTAATTTTAGCTTTGTCCTTGATATGTTAGAGGTAGGTTTGTGTCTATATAATTAGCATTGTCAAGCTTCTTAAATCAGTGGAGAGATATCGTCATCAATTTGGAGCAAATGGAGGCAATCTATGGGAACTTTAACTAGAACTGTAATTACGGATCTTATTATGCCCACCCACAAATGTCTTCCCTAAGGTAGAATAATGTTTTAAAATACATTTCATAGTAGATTATAAACAGCTATACTGTCTATTATTGAACAGAGTAGAATATAAATAATGTAGACATTTTATATGATATATGAAAATAGAAATGTATGAATCCACCTGGGCTGGAATTTATCATTACTCATTTTTACTTTACTCATTTTTGTTCCTATACGTTATTTATTTTTAAAAACTAGAAAATTGCATGGGTGTTTTCAAATATCCTGAATAATATTTGTTTCTCAGAGAGCATTGAGAGTTATTTATTAATGCTTTTATCTTGGAAACAATCAACATTTGTCTAATTGGTCTTAAGGCACATTTAGTGGGAGGGAATTCAGGCCTAGTACCATAAATGTCACCAATTACCAAATGTCTGGGGAGGTTATAGACATTAGATGATTGACAATTTTCTAAGCCAATTTAATTTATATTTGTATTCTAAATGGTTATCCTTATAGCCACAGATAAATGTATCTCTCACTCCTTATCAAATAATCTTCTTTTCACAACAAAAAGAGGCAGAGATCAAAATGAAGAGAAAAAGTGATCCCAGAGTCACTTTGTTTGGCCCAATCCTAATTGATACATCTGCACCTAAGATTCAGGGGTGGGGATAATTGTGGAAAAGGGGACAAAAAGATCACAACGGCCAGGGAATCAAGACATCTGTGGCCAGAAAGTTTTCCCTAGACATGACTGGGGATCTATACCCATGAAATCTCATCAATGTGGTGGCCCGAACAAGAACAGCAGAATGGGAATACCAGTTGTCATGCCACTGTGGATGGTAGAAATTTCACATTTATTTCTAGATGAAGATAGCCATATAGAAATAGTTTTCTAAAGAGACAAGCTGCCACATAGGTTGCCCAGTCCCAAGTGGTCTGTTGTGGGTACACACACACATATGTGTGTGTATGTATGTATGTATGTATGTATATATATATATATATGTTTATATGTGTGTGTATGTATGTATAAGACAAAAGCTAAATGTACTCACTAAATTGCATATGCACAAACATAAATAATAATTTTTAAAAAGAGATAATAAATTGGGGAAATACAGGAGAACTTAGTAGGAGGGAAATGTAGAAGTGATGTAGATACAAAGCACATGCATAATGTTCTCAAAAATTAAATTAAAAACAAGAATAATATATGATACAAATGAAGAAAAAAAAGTTGTTTGGTTGTTTCTATTGAACACAAGAAACAAAAAATCCAAACATTCATATTATGTAATATATTCTTCCAAAATTCTTACTTAACAAGAATAGTAGCTCTTCCATTGCAATTTGCTTCTAAATTCACAGTAAGGAAAAACTGCCTCTTGTGAACTCACTTTTGAAAATTCTCTTCTCTGGGTGTGGTGTTGCACACCTTAAATCATTACGCTTTGGGGACAGAAGCAGGTGGACCTCTATGAAATTGATACCAGCCTGGTCTATATAGCACATTCTAGGCCAGCTAACTAAATAATGAGTGAGATCCCATTTCAAAAAATTCTTTGAATAAAACATGATAGAGCATGAAACCATTTGTAAAAATTATAGCAATATAGCACACCCTGACATAATTCATTAGCTAATATTTCTCTTTAACTTCAAATTCATTTTTTTTTACTAACAGACCATATATTTCCATTCTGGTTGTATTTTGTCAACTTGACACAAACATAGACTGTCTGGGAATAGGCAACCTCAACTGAGAAAAAATATGTTTCTACCAGATTAGCCTGTGGGCAAGGCTGTAGGACATGTTCTTTATTAGTGGTTAGTATGGGAGGGTTTAGCCTGCCCTGCATGGTACCATGCCTGTGTAGGTGGTCCTGGGTAGCAGGATGGACAAACCATGAGGAGCAATCCAGTAAGCAGTGCTCTTCCATGGACGCTATCATTTCTGACACCAGCTTCCCAAGTTGAATTTCCAGCCTGATTTCCTTCAATGACAGACTATAATCTGGAACTGTACACTGAGATAAACTTCTTTTTTCTCAATATGTTTATAACATGGTGTTTTATCACAGGAATAGAAACCCTAAGTAAGACAATGTTCCTGTTCCCGTAAAGAGTAAATTACACTCTATTTCCAAAGACTGGAAGAACATTATCTAAATATTCCCTGCATATGCTTTTGTTTGATGTGCTTGACTTATACATCTAAGTAGTGAAAATGACGTAATATTCCTATGATGAACCTTTTCTAAATTTCCATGAATAGAAAAATACCACTACAGATAATGACAACAATAGCATCTAGTGGTCACTTGTATTTTCAGTTCTGTGACCACGGAAGACGTCATTCACCATTAGGCAAAGTCTGTCCCAAATTATTAACTGTTTTAGTAACCAGTACTGCTCTATGCAAATAACTTATAGTGGACAAAAGTAGTTTATCTTTTAATATATTAAAATATCTATAGAGGATCTTGAGAGATAAGTCAGTAGTCGGGTGCACTTGCTGCCCTTCCAGTGAGTTCATGTTTGGTCGTAGCATCCACATCAGGCTAACAACCACGCCTATCTTCAGATTCAAAGACTCAGTGCCACACACGTGGCATTCACTCTGACATACACAAATGCACATAGGGTAAAAACAAAAATATGTCTTCATAAAAATGGGGGAAGAAGAGCCTGTTCAGGCTGGGACCGGACCGAATCCGAATTGAACCGGGAGGGCAGTAGTTCCTTTGTCTCCATAGCCTCCCTGCAGCAAGCAAGGTAGGCCCTTTGTTTATGAGCTACCCAAGCAGCAGGGAGATCCCATCTGGGCACCGGGAGAGACATCTTTGGGGTGAGTGAGTGTGGCAGCAGCCCGGAGCAGGCAACTCAGACGTTCCTCATCCCTCCTACACTTCCTGGTCATCCTGCTGGGGCTATACTGCCCGATACCTCCTCTCTCTTCCAATCACACCCAGCTTGCATGCAGAACTTCCCCCCCCTCTACCTCCCTCCCCTCTTTGGCCACATAACATCTCCCAGCTCAGCCTGTTCGGGCGCTGGGACAGGAGGGCAGTAGGCCCTTTGTCTCGATAGCCTGCCTGCAGCAAGTAAGGTAGGCCCTTTGTTTACAAGCTACCCAAGCAGCACAGAGATCCAATCTGGGCACTAGGAGAGCCATCACTGGGGAGTGACATCACTGGGAAGGTACATCAGTGGGCAAGGAGACCTGATCCTGTAAAAGAAGATCCATAGGGGAGCATCCG
>NW_004949226.1:417775-418717 GCF_000317375.1 Microtus ochrogaster | reverse complement strand
GAGGAAAAATTGGGAGCATGGGTGTGGAGAGAGAAAGGAGTGAAGAAGGAAAGGACTCAGAGAGAAGGGGAAGGGGGAGGAGAACTTGAGGGAATGGGGATAGTATAGATGAGGGAGGGACAGCATGAAGAGCAAAGAAAGAGATACTTTGGTTAAGTGAGTCATTATGGGGCTAGCAAGAAACCTGACACTAGAGAAATTTCAAGGAATCCACAATGATGACCCCAGATAAGACTCTAAGCAATAGTGGAGAGGATGCCTGAACTGGCCTTGCCCTGTATTCAGACTGACGACTATTTAAAATGTCACCACAGAACCTTCATCCAGCAACTGATTGAAAGAGTCAGAGATCTGTAGCAGAGTAGTGGGTTGAGCTACCAAAGTCCAATTGAAGTGTGGGAGGAGTGAGAATACAAGCAAAGAGTCAAAACCATGATAGGGATACCCACTGAAATAGCTTACCTGAGACAATGGGAACTCACCAAATCCAGCTGAGCAGGGAAGGAACCAGCATAGGACCAAACTAGTGCCTTTGAATGTGGGTAACAGTTGAATGGCTGGGGCAGACTGCAGGGCCACTGGCAGAGGCACCAGTATTTATCCCTACTTCTTATATTGGCTTTTTGGAAACCTATTCTCTGAGGATGGATACATTTGCAGCCTAGATGTAGTAGGGAGGGCCTTAGACCTTCCCCAAAACAATGTGTCTTATCCTCTATATGGAGTGGATGGGGTTGGGGTAGAAGAGGGGGTAAGTGGAGGGAATGGAGGAGGAGAGGTAGTGGGAACTTGGACTGGTATGCATAATGAAAAAAGATAATTTGTTCTCTTTTTAAAAAATAAAAATAATAAAGAAATCAAAATAAAGCAAGTACAATAAAACAAATTCATTCTCCAACTTTTGAAACAAAGGGCTGGTTCGTTGAGAAAGTAAATAAGATA